>NC_079450.1:4765115-4817615 GCF_903798145.1 Danio aesculapii | reverse complement strand
GTCTGACTGTCTATCTGACCATCTGCCTCTCTGTTCTGTTTATCTGTCTGTCCACCTTTCTGTCCCTGCCTGTCTGTCTGTTTGTCTATCTGTCTGTTCATCTGTCTGTCCATCTGTCTGACTGTCTATCTGACCATCTGCCTCTCTGTTCTGTTTATCTGTCTGTCCACCTTTCTGTCCCTGAATGTCTGTCTGTTTGTCTATCTGTCTGTTCATCTGTCTGTCCATCTGTCTGACTGTCTGTCTGACCATCTACCTCTCTGTTCTATCCATCTGTCTGTCCACCTTTCTGTCCCTACTTGTCTGTCCATCTGTCTGTCTGTTTATTTGTCTGTCAGTCTGTTTGTCTGTTCATTTGTTTGTCTGTCTGTCTGTCTGTCTGTCTGTCTGTCTGTTTGCCTCTCTATTCTATCTATTTGTCTGTCTATCCATTCATCTTCTGCCTGTCTGTCCGTCTGTCTGTCTGACTATCTCTCTGACCATCAGCCTCTCTGTTCTGTCTATCTGTCCATCTGTCTGTCTACCTTTCTGTTCATCTGTCTGTCCATCATTCTGTCTATCTATCTGACTGCCTGCCTGTCTGTCCTTCTGTCTGTTTGTCTATTTGTCCGTCAGTCTGTCTATCTGACTGCCTGCCTGTCTGTCTGTCTGTCTGTCTGTCTGTCTGTCTGTCTGTCTGTCCATCAGTCTTTCTGTTTATCTGTCTGTCTGTTTTGTTCCGTTCTGTCTGTCTGTTTGTCTGTCTATCTGACTGCCTGCCTGTCTATCATTCTGTCTGTCTGTCTCTATATCCTTTTGTTCATCTGTCTTTCTGTTTATCTGTCTGTCAGTCTATCTCTTTGTCTGTTTATCCGTCACTCTGCCTGTCTGTCTATCTGTCCATCTGTCTGTCTACCTTTCTGTCCATCTGTCTGTCCATCATTCTGTCTATCTATCTGACTGCCTGCCTGTCTGTCCTTCTGTCTGTCTGTCTATTTGTCCGTCAGTCTGTCTATCTGACTGCCTGCCTGTCTGTCTGTCTGTCTGTCCATCAGTCTTTCTATTTATCTGTCTGTCTGTTTTGTTCCGTTCTGTCTGTCTGTTTGTCTGTCTATCTGACTGCCTGCCTGTCTATCATTCTGTCTGTCTGTCTCTATATCCTTTTGTTCATCTGTCTTTCTGTTTATCTGTCTGTCAGTCTATCTCTTTGTCTGTTTATCCGTCACTCTGCCTGTCTGTCTATCTGTCCATCTGTCTGTCTGTCTTTCTTTCTGTTCTGTCTGTCCATCTCTCTTTCTGTCTGTCCATCCACCCATCAATCCGTCTGTCTGTCTGTCTATCATTTTGTCCATCTGCCCGATTGTCTGTTTATCTGTCTGTCTTTTTGTTCTGTTTGTATGTCAGTCAGTCTGTCTGTCTGTCTATCTCTTTATCTGTCTATCTGCCTGTCTCTTCGTTCAATCTATTTGTTTGTCTGTCCATTTGTTCTGACTATCTTTCTGAACATCTGCCTCTCTGTTCTGTCTGTCTGTCTGTTTGATTTTCTATCTGTCTGTCTGTCCATCTGTCTATCTGACTGCCTGTCTGTCTGTCCATCTGTCTGTCAGATTGTCTGTCTGTCCGTTTATCTGTCTGTCTGTCCGTCTGTCTATCTGTCTGTCTGTCCATCTCTCTGTCTGTCCATCCATCCCTCCCTCTGTCTGCCTGTCTGTTTTTCTGTCTGTCCTTCTTTCTATTCTGTCTGTCCATCTCTCTTTCTGTCCGTCCGTCCATCTGTCTGTCTGTCTCTATATCCTTTTGTTCATCTGTCTGTTTGTCTGTCTATCCTTCTGTCTGGCTGTCTGTCCATCTGTCTTTCTGTTTATCTGTCTGTCTGTCTATCTCTCTGTCTGTTTATCCGTCACTCTGCCTGTCGATCTGTCTGTCTTTCTTTCTGTTCTGTCTGTCCATCTCTCTTTCTGTCTGTCCATCCACCCATCAATCCGTCTGTCTGTCTGTCTGTCTGTCTATGCTTTTGTCCATCTGCCTGATTGTCTGTTTATCTGTCTGTCTGTCTTTTTGTTCTGTCTGTCTGTCAGTCAGTCTGTCCATCTCTTTATCTATCTGCCTGTCTCTTCGTTCAATCTATTTGTCTGTCTGACTATCTTTCTGAACATCTGCCTCTCTGTTCTGTCCATCTGTCTGTCTGTCTGTTTGATTTCTATCTGTCTGTCTGTCCGTCTGTCTATCTGACTGCCTGTCTGTCTGTCCGTTTATCTGTCTGTCTGCCTGTCTGTCTGTCCGTCTGTCTATCTGTCTGTCTGTCTATCTGTCCATCTCTCTGTCTGTCCATCCATCCCACTGTCTGTCTGTTTTTCTGTCTGTCTTTCTTTCTGTTCTGTCTGTCCATCTCTCTTTCTGTCTGTCCATCTGTCTGTCTGTCTTTATATCCTTTTGTTCATCTGTCTGTCTGTCTGTCTGTCTCTATATCCTTTTGTTCATCTGTCTGTCTGTCTGTCTGTCTCTATATCCTTTTGTTCATCTGTCTGTCTGTCTGTCTGTCTGTCTGTCTGTCTGTCTGTTTATCTGTCTATCTATATATTACTGACAGATAGACGAAACAAACACATTGTCTGACTTTTGGCAGCAGCAAGTTTTTTGTCAAACATTTTGTCAATTTGTCCCACCAACAAAGTCAAATTGTCCAATATGTGGCCAAATCTGACACTTGTAGCTGCAAACCTTTAGTGTTTCCTGTTGTTTTTCTAGCGTGGTCCCGCTGTAAGCCTTCACTCTCAGGTCAGTGGTGATGTCAGAGGTCATTAAAGAGAGCCGTAATTCAGATGTGAGTTTTGCACAGCTCTTCTGTCTCTCTGACCCCACAGACGGAGGTTACGGCTCACAGACTGAAGTCAAAAGCCTCATCCTCTGATTTATGAGCCTCTGCTGCCATCGGATCTTCTCCTGTGCAGAAACAGACCCTCCCAGAAACCCCCAGAGTTTTGGGTTTCCGAGTAAGCTGTGAAGCTTTCACACACGTGCAGAGATATAGCAAGGGTATAGTTAAAGTCAGAATTATTCACCCTCCTGTGAATTATTATTCCTTTTTATAATATTTCCCAAAAAATGTTTAACAGAGCAAGGAAATTTTCACAGTATGTCTGATAATATTTTTTAAGTCTTTAAGTCTTATTTGTTTTATTTCAGCTAGAATTGAAGCAGTTTTTAATTATTTAAAAGCCATTTTAAGGTCAATATTATTAGCCCCCTTAAGCTATATTTGTTTTGGATTGTCTACAGAACAAACCACTGTTATACAATGACTTGCCTAATTACCCTAACTTGCCTAATTAACCTAGTTAAGCCTTTAAATGTCACTTTAAGCTGTACAGAAGTGTCTTGAAGAATATCTAGTCAAATATTATGTGCTGTCTTCATGGCAAAGATAAAAGAAATCGGTTATTAGAAATGAGTTATTAAAACTATTATGTTTAGAAATGTTTAGAAATCTTCTTTCCATTAAACAGAAATTGGGGACAAAATTAAACACGGGGGCTAATAATTCAGGAGGTCTAATAATTCTGACTTCAACTGTGTGTGTGTGTATATATATATATATATAATATATATAATATATATATATATATATATATATATATATATATATATATATATATATATATATATATATATATAAAACAGATTTTTTTAATATTAGGATTTTAGGTTAAACTTTCGGACCCATTAAGTTTGATGCTATATTCAAAAAATATTGGCGTGTCTCTGTATTTACAGTAAAAGGCTTTTCAGTAAGGTTTTCTATTTGTTTGTTTGTGTTTTGAATAAATTATTGCTTTAGTTTATGAAAAAAGATAGATTAATGTTAAGTTATTTATTATTATTTATTAGCATTTTGTTATATTAAATATACAGTTGATGTCAGAATTATTCGCCCACTTTTTAAATTATTTCCCAAATGATGTTTAACAGAGCAAGGAAATTTTCACAGTATGTCTGATAATATTTTTTCTTCTGGAGAAAGTCTTATTTGTTTTGTTTCAGCTAGAATAAAAGCAGTTTTTAATTTTTAAAACCAATTTAGGGTCTATTTTTTCGATAGTCTACAGAACAAACCATCATTATACATTCACTTGCCTAATTACCCTAACCTGCCTAGTTAACCTAATTAACCTAGTTAAGCCTTTAAATGTCACTTTAAGCTGTATTGAAGTGTCTTGAAGAATATCTAGTTAAATATTATTTACTGTCATCATGGCAAAGATAAAATAAATCAGTTATTAGAGATGAGTTATTAAAACTATTATGATTAGAAATGTGTTGAAGAAATCTGCTCTCCATTAAACAGAAATTGGGGGAAAAATAAACAGGGGGCTAATAAATCTGACTTCAACTGTATGTAATAAAAATATATGTTATATATATAATGATAATACAAAATATATGTTTTTATTTTACTCAAATTTATCTATCCATGCATCCATTTTCTTTTTGGCTTTTGTCCCTTTATTAACCACGGGTCGCCACAGCGGAATGAACCGCCAACTTATTCAACACATGTTTTATGCAACGGATGCCCTTCCAGCTGCAACCCATCACTGGGAAACACCCATACACACCCATTCACACTCATACAATGCGGACAATTTAGCCTACCCAATTCCCCTAAAGCGCATATCTTTGGATTTGTTGGGGAAACCAAAGCACCCGGAGGAAACCCATGCCAACACATGGAGAACATGCAAACTCCACACAGAAATGCCAACTGACCCAGCCGAGGCTTGAACTAGCAACCTTCTTGCTGTATGGTGATTTTGCTACCCACTACGCCACCATGATGCCTATATATATATATATATATATATATATATATATATATATATATATATATATATATATATATATATATATATATATATATATATATATATATATATATATATATTTTTTTTTTTTTAATGCACTGGATTTGTCAGGATATTTTCTTTTGCTTTCTTTATTTTTTTCTTCTTCTTTATGTTTTTATTTTTGCTTATAATATAAAAATAAATATTATATCATATTTAAAAACGTATCATGTATATATAATTTATATATTTTTTCAGTAGTATAGCTAAAATAAATTATTCATTTATTTATTAAATTAAAATGATCAAAATTAGCAATAGTTACTAAATGTTAGGATCAATTATCAATTAATAATTAGAATAATAATTAGAATAAGGTTTATTGAATATTAGCAGCAAATTAAAAAGTCATGTGCTTCTAAAAGCTTTGACAAAAATTCAATATTTAATCAAGAAACATTTTAAACTATTAAAACAGGCGGCACGGTGACTCAGTGGTTAGCACTGTCGCCTCACAGCAAGAACGCCATGCGATATAGGTGAATTGGATTAACTAAATCGGCCGTAGTTTATGAATGTGTGTGAATGTGAGAGTGTATGGGTGTTTCCCAGTACAGGGTTGCAGCTGGAAGGGCATTCGCTGTGTAAAACATATGCTGGAATAGTTGGTGGTTCATTCCGCTGTGGCAACCACTGAAATTGAGACTAAGCAGAAGGAAAATGAACAGACTATTGAATGGTGTCCAATACAGTATTAAAGCTTAAATATCCCTCAGTCTCAGTCTGCTCTGTAAGGAAGTTTCCTCTATATTTAGACTCTCGCAGGTGTAAGTCTGCGTTTCTTCCTGCTGTAATTCTATGCTGTGTTTCAGTGGTTGTTATTTCCCTCCTCCGCTCTTCCTCCCCAACACTACAAACCCCGTTATCCTGCGTTATTTTCATCTGGATTATTTTAGGTCTCATTGGTGTTCATGCGGATCATCGTGACTCATGTTCAGTTCTGGCATATTGGAGCTGCTGGACTAGAAGAATTAGGCCAGATTTGCCACACTTCACAGCCCTGATGCACACAGAGCCTCATTACACCGCCGTGGCACGATTACATGGGAAATCTTGGCATGCTTTGTCTTTACAAACCCAGAAACCCTTCAGACAGTATTCAGATGTGTGCAGCTCTTTGTCTATGGAGCCAGATCAGTCTCAAAAATAATGCATTTACAAAATAAAAGTTGTACATGCACAGCACAATTGACAGGTACCAAATCCAATTTGTAAATGGAAAATACAATTCATAAATACAACGCACAAATTGTGAATTCACAAGTAAAAATCATACATGTTTTCACCAAATTAATTGGATTGGTGTATTTACAAATCCGGGTTTGAATTTATGAATTGAATTTGTGTATTTATTAGTCGCATTTTGAATTTACGAATTGTATTTCTGTATTTACGAATCATGTTTTGAATTTAAGATTTGGATTTGTGTATTTACGAATCGTGTTTTGAGTTTACGAATTGTATTTCTGTATTCATGAATCGTGTTTTGAATTTACAAAATATATTTTTGTATTTATAAATTGTGTTTTGATTTTACGAACTGGATTTGTATATTTACGAATCATGTTTTGAGTTTACGAATTGTATTTCTGTATTTACGAATCGTGTTTTGAGATGAACATGTTTTGAATTTACTAATTGGAGTTGTGTATTCGTGAATCGTGTTTTAAGTTTATAAAATATATTTTTGTATTTATAAATTGTGTTTTGATTTTACGAATTGGATTTGTGTATTTTTGAGTCGTGTTTTGAATTTACGAGTTGGATTTGGATATTTACGAATTGTGTTTTGAATTTACGAGTTGGATTTGTGTATTTATGAATCGTGTTTTGAATTTACGATTTGGATTTGTGTATTTACGAATCATGTATTGAGTTTACGAATTGTATTTGTGTAATTACAAATCGTGTTTTGAGATAATGATTTGAATTTATGAATTGGATTTGTGTATCTACAAGTCGTGTTTCGAATTTTCGAATTGGAGTTGTGTATTTATGAATCGTGTTTTGAATTTATAAAATGGATTTTTGTATTTATAAATTGTTTTGATTTTACAAATTGGATTTATGTATTTATGAATCGTGTTTTGAATTTACGAATTGGAATTGTGTATTTATGAATCGTGTTTTGAATTTACGAATTGGAATTGTGTATTTATGAATCGTGTTTTGAGATTAGTAATTGGATTTGTGTATTAACGAATCGTGTTTTAAGATCATGTTTTGAATTTATGAATTAGATTTGTGTATTTACAAATAGTGTTTTGAATTTACTAATTGGATTTGAGTATTTACGAATCATGTTTTGAGATTAGTAATTGAATTTGTGTATTTAAGAATCGTGTTTTGAATTTCTGAATTAGATTTGTGTATTTTTGAATCGTGTTTTGAATTTACGAATTCAATTTGTGAATTTATTGATTGGATTTGTGTATGAATTGTTTTGAATTTACAAATAAAATTTTGTATTTACGATTTGTGTTTTGAGTTTATGAATTTGATTTCTGTATTTATGAATTGTGTTTTAAATTTACGAATTGGATTTGTGTATTTTTTAATCGTGTTTTGATTTTCCGCATTTGGGTTTGTGTGTTTATGAATTTTGTTTTCAATTTACAAATTCGATTTCTGCATTTATGAATCTTGTTTTAAATTTACGAATGCGATTTCTGCATTTATGAATCGTGTTTTGAGTTTACGAATCGGATTTGTGTTTATGAACTGTGTTTTAAATTTACGAATTGGATTTGTGTATTAACAAATCGTGTTTTGAATTTACAAATTCCATTTGTGTATTTTTGAATATATGAATTGGATTTGTGTTGTGATTACGTCCATGTTTGACTAAATCTTAGTGTTTAGTTATTATCACAGCTTTAAAAGATCAAGCACATCAAATGAAAAGCAAATGAGAAGCGATCTTGAAGGGGGTGGGGCATGTCTGATACAAGAGAGCATTTGATTGGTCAGAAGATTCGATGAGAAACTGAAGTATGAGGTGATGTGAAAAAAAAAATTGTTGATTGATTTAGGCGGAAGTGACAAACTGCAAGCTTTACATGTTTAGATCAAGTTTATATTTTCTAAATGCTAATTCTGTCACTGTTATGGAGAACACCAGTTTATAGATATCCTTAAAATTAACAGATTGAAAATATAATAATTATTAGTTTATTTTAATTTCACAGGACCTTTAACCTTTCTTTTAACAATGATATTCAGTAGGTTTAAAATGTTCTAAGATTTGTTATTGAATTATTTCAATTATTTATGGGATATGTAGTTCATTCACAAATAAATACAAAAAGTTTATATTAGAAAGTAGAACATTTGTATTGAATAAAACATTGATAAAGTAAACTTAAATAATATAAAAATAATATAAGAATTAAATAACTTATTTTATTTCAGATAGTTGCAACGTTCAAATTTCTTGCCTTTATTTACTTGATGTACAAAAGACTAAACTGAGACCATGCCGAACTACTAACTCGATTTACTTCAACAATCATTTAAAGCAGCTGAGTCCAGTTTGATTATAACGAGCGCTTCTGACCATCCAATCAAATCACATCTCAACTGCTTCACAAAGTCTGCTTTGGCTTGGAGACACAACTTGCTATGTAAGTAAAATGGCTTGCAAGCATGTTTTTATATTGATGAGGTGCATTTTATACCATACGTTATGCAAAAGATTAAACATAATATTAAATACTAAACCAGGGTTGAATAAAAGATGACCTGTTTTAGTAGGAAATAGCAGGATTTCACTTCGAGCTGTTGAGAATGATGCAGCTGATTCTCGTGTTGCACTGAAGTTATTTTGGTGACTGACCGGTGTGTGTGTGTGTGTGTGTGTGTGTGTGTGTGTGTGTGTGTGTGTGTTTTCTCAATCTCTGACTGACAGTGTGTGTAATCTTCAGCAGGCAGAACTCCTTCACACACACACACACACACACACACTGATTTACAGCATCACACTGACAGAGAGACTGCCAGATCACTTTTATTTCCAATTGCGTCATCCACCGGGTTTACACACCTCTCACACTTTCCTGCTTTGGGAAATATGACACACACAGACACACACGTATATCAGGGCGGCGGGCTGCGATTATCAGATCTAGGAAAAAAATACTACTTTTTGTTTGTTTGTGATAGTTATTTTACAGATTAACTACTTGCTACCCTATAAAAATGCTGGGTTGTTGTTGTTTTTACCCAACACTGGTTTTGGGTTAATGTTGTTTTTTTTTTTGTTGTTTTTTTTATGTTTTTTTTTTTTTATAATATTTTTTTAACTCCACTGTTTGGTTTATTTATATTTGACCCAGTGTTGGGTTTAAACAAACCAGAATTTTTAGAGTGGTTTTGAAATAAATTTTGTTGTTCATTATCATTTTTTTAACCAAAATGTTGGGTTTGTTCATATTTGACCTGGGATTGGGTTTAAAAAACCAAGCATATTTTTTAGACTGTAATTAATTTTCAATTAAAAATATCTAATATATAAAATTCAAATATTGTTTTTTTTATTTTTCAAATTAGGGCATTAAGCTAAATTGTCCATTTTGCGTGCGTGAGTGTGTATAAGTGTTTCCCAGTGTTGGGTTGCAGCTGGAAGGGCATCCGCAGTGTAAAATATATGCTGGATAAGTTGGTGGTTCATTCCGCTGTGGTGACCCTTGATTAATAAAGAGACTAAGCTGAAAAGAAAATGAATGATTGATTGATTCTTCATAGTGTCGCATCATAAGTTTAATAGATTACTACAGAAAACCATTGCTGTAATACATATTAATTCATTTTGGAGTGTAATTGATTTTCAATTAATATTTATAAATTTGTTGTTTTTTATTATTTTATATTCTTCTTTATTTTTAAGTATTTTTAAAATCACAATGCAACATTTTCAAATGTTGTTTTTTTTATGTGTTTGCGATGGTGGTTCATGATGTATTCAACTCATAATAATACAGAAAACCATTGCTGAAATACAAATATTGTTAATTTATTTTGTACTCATTTTACTAGTACGTTTCCATACTAAATGTTACTTGTTGCGACACTGTGGCTCAGTGGTTAGCACTGTCGCCTCACAGCAAGAAGGTAGCTGGTTTGAATCAGTTGGCTTTTCTGTGTGGAGTTTGCATGTTCTCCGTGTGTTGGCGTAGGTTTCCTGGTGCTCCGGTTTCCCCCACAGTTCAAACACATGCACTATAGATGATTTGAATAAACTAAATTGGCTGTAGTGTATGTGTGAATGTATGGGTATTTCCCAGTACTGGGTTGCAGCTGGAAGGGCATCCGCTGCGTAAAACATGCTGGAATAGTTGGTAGTTCATTCCGCTGTGGTGATCCCTGATAAATAAAATGACTAAACCAATACAACCAATAAACCAATACAATATAACCAGCCATTCCTTTGTAATTCACATGAGATTATCCACCGATTTCTGAGCGGAAACCATTTCTACACTCCAGTTACTGTTTTTTTTCTCCACCTTAGCAAGAGCACATTTGAAAACATTAAAATCCACGTGACATAAAAACACAATTGAATGCAGTTCTTCAGAAATAGGACTTTATTTGTATTCATAATATCTCTTTGGAGTTGAAATCTAAACTCTTCTTTACAGAAACGTACAGACGGGCGGTAAAATAACATGCCGTGCTCTGGAAGACTCGATGCATCTTTAGACATTGGGGAAGATCACAGTGTTATCTTCAGATCGGTGCTTCATTTATCAGCAGTATTCATAACCACAGGAGAATCAGTGTCTGTGTGAAGCTTTCAGACAGATGCGTGCGTGTGTTTCCATCAGGTTATTTCTTCTCTTCTTTGCTGTACTCTTGTGAGTTAAACAGTGAAGCATCAAGTGCCTCGCCACAACAGCTGACTTCTGGATTAGAAAAATATGCTTTTCCTCAAGACAAATGTGCAAAGAGCGATGAGTTAGCATTATAGTCATCAAAGCAACACAGAGATATGCTGTTCAGCTAATGTGGGGATGAAAATTCAACACTTTTCAGATTTTAGCTTTTAGGTAAAAGATAAAAAATGATGGCTGTTCCAAACCCTAATCAGGAGATATGTTTTATTTATATGTGTCCAGGTGTGCATTTTAATAAGCATAATAAAAAATGCAGAAACATGTTAGGTATAGGTGGCCTCACAGCAAGAAGATCGCTGGTTTGAGTCCCTGCTGGGTCAGTTGGCATTTCTGTGTGGAGTTTGCATGTTCTGCCCGTGTTGACGTAGGTTTCCTCTGGGTGCTCCTGTTTCACCCACAGTCCAAACACATGCAGGGGAATTGAATAAACTAAATTGGCTGTACAGTATGTGTGTGAATGAGTGTATGGGTGTTTCCCAGTAATGGGTTGCAGCTGGAAGGACATCCACTGTGTAAAACATGTTGGATGAGATGGCGGTTCATTCTGCTGTGGCGACACCTGATTAATAAAGGGAGTAAGCTGAAGGAAAATGAATGAATGGATGTATGTTAGGCATGGTAAATAACTTTCTAAATGATTTTATGAGCACATTAAATGCAAAGTGTCTGCTGTTATGTTTGAGAACGTTTGTGAAAGTCATGTCCAAATATTTATGTAAAATATGAAACGTCTCGCTTATTCTGACTGTAACATTTTGCTTATTTATTGTTCTTTGTTTTATTATTGCAGTATGACTTCTGGCTTCTTACTGGGTTTTTAAGCTTGTATTAAGCTTGTAATTCTCTGCATTTTTTATTTGTTATTGTATGTCTTGTAGTTTAAGAAAACCATAAATAATAATAATAATAATAATAATAATAATAATAATTATTATTATTATTATTAATAATAATATTATTATTATTATTAATATTATTAATATTATTATTAATATTATTTCTATTAAAATTATTATTATTATTATTAATATTATTATTTTTATTAAAATTATTATTATTATTATTATTAATATTATTATTAATATTATTATTATTAATATTATTATTATTATTAATATTATTATTATTATTATTATTATTATTATTATTATTATTATTAAAATACAGACAATAATAAGAGTCAAACTAAATGCTAATAATTCGGTAAGACTTTATTTTGATGGTCCCTATTGCACATTTTATTGACTAATAATTGCATTGCAACTACATGCCAATTGCTCCTCATTTAAGTATTAGTAGACCGTCTGCTTAATATCTGCTGATGCTGCACTGCAAAAAATGTTTTCCTTACTTAGATTTATTGTCTTGTTTCTAGACCAAATATCTACAAATTCTTAAATTAGGAAGAATTTTCTAGACAAGCGAAACATAACATCTTGTTTTAAGAAATAACATGCCAAAATGACGTGAATTTTTCCTTAATTAGCTAAATATTCTGCCAATGGGGTATGCAAAATCTTATGTCAAAAGGAAAAACAAGATTATTTTGCTTACCCCATTTGCAGATTATTTTGCTTGTTTAAGGAAAAACTCACTTAATATTGGCATATTATTTCTGAAAACAAAACCATATGTTTTGCTTGCCTAGAAAATGCTCCTTGGTATGAAAATCTTTAGGTATTTGGCCTAGAAACAAGACAAAAAGCATTTTTTTGTATAGTTTAACCTACAGTAACCTCTAATATAGTCACTAAATATCCATCAAAACACTGAAAACGTATACATTTTAAACTTTGCAAGTACATGTTGCCTTACAGTAACTCTAGCCCCAACCCTAACCCCAACCTAACAGTCTACTCATAATCTAAGGAGAATTAGTTGGCATGTAGATGCAGTGTAACTTACATTCAACAAAATGCGTCAGAAAGACCATCAAAATAAAGTGATTACCAATATTTTATTAATGATTAACAGCTTCCTGCTGGTAAGTTGGTAAAACATATTGGTTTGAAGGAGCATGTCAAGGTGAAAATGACAATTAAGGAGTAATTTGGTGCCAAAACGATGAGTCTTTTAATCTCATCAAACGATTCTTGTTGTAAATATAGCAGGTTTTCAGAACATTGCCTTGCACAAATAAGTACATCTCTCTCTCTTAAATTAAGCATTTCTACAGGATGCTATAGACCATTTCAATGTGGTCTTGTCATTGGCCCATGAACATTTCCTGCTTGTTATTAAACTATTTTATAACTGTAACAAGCGGCAATTCAATCATATCTTCATGTTAAAGCAGCTCTCATAACATTATTTATCAATATGTGGACCTTTTTGGATTCTCTGAAGCTATAGAGATTAAAACAGGAAATGCGTTGGGACCATTGTTTCTGTTTACATCCCTCAAAATGGTCTATATAGTAAGGTTTTTGTGAACATGCATTAGAGAAGTCGGTACCAAAGCTATAACTGGAAATTATTTAACTATATATCAAATAAAATGTCATTAAAGAGTAAAAATCAAGAGAACAATATTACATTTAGAAGAGTTTATTATTATTATTATTTATTATAGAGTGTATTATAGATTATTATTATTTTTTGCAGCGCTTCTTTCAAATTTAAATGTATTGTCTTTATATTCCTAAAGATATTCAGTGGCCATCCCTCATATTTTATATATAAAATAGAACTGTTTTGTTGAAATGCACCACAATATATTGTTTATATTCATTGAGAAATGGATAAATTGTTTTGTACTCATTTATGCTGAACACTGTATATAAGGTATTATTACACTAATCACATCTTATGGCTGGTTTAAACTTCTGCGTCGAGTGATTTGGCATAACCCACAGTCCCTGCCTTGTGCATAGTTGTGCATTTATACTTCTGTGTGCTGTTTGTGTTGCTCTGCAATAACACTTCCGAAACACTAGCTGGCAGTAGGTTGTTGTTTTCCTCTGTGTCAAGTTTCTTCATGGGTGTTTTGTTTTTTCTGATCGCTACCTTAAAGTACAAGTAGTTAAACTGCTCATTGAGAAGTAAGAACCGGCAGATGGGCAACAACTTTAATCATAAGATAAACACAAACAAAAGTCTCCATATGGATCTCCATCACAGACTTGACACTTGTAAACACTCGCTCGATCTGGCTCGTGGCTTTTAGCACCGCCCACATTACAGCTACCAGCCTGACCAATCACAGAGCTTGCACTGCATGTCATTGCGTCAGCGTCTGCATTAAGGCAGATTTATATTTCTGCTTCAAGTGATTGGCATGACCCAGGCTGCCTGCCTTGTGCATAGTCGTGCATTTATACTTCTGCGTGCTGTTTGTGTTGCTATACAGTAACACTTCCGAAACACTAGCTGGCAGTAGTTTATGTTATGTTAGGTTCCTCTATATTGAGTTTCTTTGCGGATGTTTTTTCCGAACGCTACCTTGATGTACAAGTAGCTAAAACTCGCTCATTCAGAGGCGGGAACTGGCAGACATGCTACAACTTTAATCATAAGGAGAACGCAAAAACAAAAGTCTCCATATGGAGCTCCATCACGGGACTCGACACTTGTAAACACTTGCTCCATCAGGCTTGCGGCTCTCAGCACTGTACACACTCATCACAGCTACCAAGCTGACCAATCACAGAGCTTGCACTATGCGTCGTTGTTACATGTAGTTACATTTTCTTGAGAGGTGCGTGTCGGTGTTAGCCACGGCGAGGGCTATGCGACCACTCGAAGGCTGCACCGGACCATACGCACTTGTAAACACTCACTCCATCCAGCTTGCGGCTCTCAGCACTGCCCACACTCATCACAGCTACCAAGCTGACCAATCACAGAGCTTGCACTATGCGTCGTTGTGACGTGTAGTTACATTTTCTTGAGAGGTGCGCATCGGTGTTAGCCACGGCGAGGGCTATGCGACCACTCGAAGGCTGCACCGGACCATACGCATGCACTTGATGCAGAAGTAAAAACCAGCCTTTAGTTGTTGTCTTTTTGTAAATCCCTGATGATAGTCATTATTTTAGGAGGAAAAATACCTGTGAATAAAGTTCTGTACTAAAATATTTATTATAAAAAATATGCTTTTTCGCTTTATTTACTAAGTCATAAACTCTCCGAGCTTCATTCTTTTAAAGAGTCTCGATAGGGTTTGGAACAGAATGTACACCAACACATTTCTTTGGCACAATGAAACTTCAAATCAGCTTGTTTTCAAGGCCCTGCATATTTATTTGCACACACACTCGGTGTTAAAAATACGTTTCATAGCAGTATATAAAGCTCTCTCGCCCTCTCTCTTTCTCCAACTCAGTGCATTAATATCCCCACAGGGGCGCTCTGTGTGTTTGTTCCAACGCCTGCGTTTAAGGAAAAAACAGCAACACACAAACTAAACTGGGACAGTTGGGAAATGAGGTACACATGGTTCATTTAACACTCATGCATTGGTTTCCCAGCCCCAGAGTAAAGCTTAGTGGTTTTCAATGTTAAATTATTCATCGGATGACGCGTTCTTTAAGTTACACTCAACAAATAACACTTGTCTCCGGACGGAAGTAACAAGAACTTGTGTCTTTCTATGTACAGTTAATAACCTCAGTAAAGCCTTATCCCTGTCACCCCATTTACCTTTTATATAGTGTACTAAAAAGCCACTCATTCAATCCCATAATGCATTGCAACATTAAAAACCAATAGCGCGGTTTTGAATGATTTCTGATGGTGTGTTTCAAATGGTATACTGTCAGTGTGTTACAAATGGGATATAATTGCACTCTGAAGGGCATTTCGGAGTGAAAAAAATTATTGGCCACCATGTTGAAGTAGCATTCCAAACCAAAGTGGCCAGTTTTGAATTTGGGCCCTTTGAAACGAATGATTTTGAATCTTAGAACTGACTGACAAATCAGGCCATGATCCTTGGTGTCACACACTGCAGTCAATTCAGAAGGGCTCTTTCCTATGCTCTAATCCCATAAGAGGGATTAGGGCATAGGGATGAACCTTTTCCGAATGGAACCCAGTGCAAATATTGCTGTTTGAAGGGCACTTTGGAGCGGGGGACAAAAATCAGGGATTAAAGTATCATTCCAAACAAAAGTGCTCAAAACTGGCCACTTCGAAGGGCCCTTTGGAATTAAGGATTTTCAAAAATACAACTGATTGGACAATTCAGGCTGTGATCCTTTGAGCAGGGAAGATGTTTGGTGTCACACACTGCACTCAATTCGGATACTCCAAAGGGATTAGGGCAGAAGTCAAAATTGGTCCTGGAGGGCCGGTGTCCGGCAGAGTATAGAACAACCCCAATTAGACACACCTGAATCAGCTAATCAAAGTCTTTCTTGGTATACTTCAAACTTCCAGGCAGCAGTGTTGAAGAAAGTTGGAGCTAAACTATGCAGGACACCGGACCTCCAGTACTGAGTTTGTGCACCCCTGGGTTTGGGCATAGGGATGAACCATTCTGAATAGAACCCAGTATAAATATTGCCCTTCATAGGGCTCTTTGGAGTAAAAGCAATCATGGCCCATATATTGTCATGTTGTTTCAAACCGAAGTACTCAAAACTGGCCACTTCAAAGGGCCCTTCAGAATGAAGTATTTTGACGAGTACAACTGATGGACACTTCAGGCCCCCATGATCCTTTGCGCAGGGAAAGATTTTGGTGTCTGCCATGCGTTCCATTCAGAAGGGCTCATCCCAGTTCCCTAATCCTGCTGTAACTCTGGAGGGTATATCCTTAGAAGGGAGTAGGGCATAGGGATGAGCCCTTTCTGAATGGAGCACAATGCGAGTATGAGAAGTTGGCGGCCAAATTGTGGGTCCACATTGGCTTATTTGTTTAAATCAACACACCATTGAGTGGACTTTATTAGTAAACTAAATGAATAAGGGTTTAAGGGGTGATTTCAGACAAAGCCACAGTCAAGGTAATTAAAACATCAGCAGAGCGATCATTTTCTATTCATTCATATGGAAGTTGAGCTTAATGCACTGCATGCATCAATCCTTGGTATGAATGTATTGAAAATGCTCTTTCCTCTGCAATTGCAACTTGCCAGTGAAAACACACTGTTACACAAAACAACAATGTTCTCGTACAAGATAAGAAAAGCTAAACAAATCTCTGAAATACAGGGGCAATGAAGCAGGAATAGCTGGCTAGCCAGTCAAGTTTCAGGTTAGTTTGCACCAATTCTGGGTCTTGGGTACCATGAAGGTAGTTCAGCTGCTCCATAATTCCATGGCAACAAAAAGTGATTAAAGTTGACTTGCCTTCATTATGCCTAAAACCCAATATTGGTGCAATATAAACTGAAACTTTACTGGCTAGCCAGCTAATCCAACCTCATGGTACAGGCCCCAGATGTCTTGCATAAAGTAAATACAGCTCACATAGTGTTTTCCATATTGGAACGTGGTTCTTGGAAGTCTTCTTTTTAGCTACAGTAATAGTCAAACAGTAGACTCTTTAGGACCTTCCTGGGCTGCGCTCCTGCAACCGTAGAGCCACTTAATGACGCGCGCATTTCTCTCAATAATAGACACGCCTGTCGGAATCTGCTCTGCAAGTTCCTCTTGGAAAATTCCTTCTCCAGAGTGTCTGGAAAACTCACTAGGCTCCGATCCGCCACCTCCGACGCTCCTCAGTAGCAGCGAGAGTGTGTCGACTGAACTGGCACCAGCTAGAAAGTTCTCCGGTCCGAGCCTCTCTACCATATCCAAGTCTAATCCACAGTAATCAAAGAAGCGCTCCTGCTCAGATATAGCTAGCGAGCACCGAAGTCGCAGTTCTGACTTTGAGCGTTTCATATTGGAGCGCATCCAAGGGACGACAGGCTTCCAAGGGTCCATGTCGTTATTGTTAGAGTTCCTTGTGCTATTTCGTAAACAAACCTTTGGTTGCTTTTCCTCGTTGTTGTTGTGCATCTCCGCCGATGAGTGTTCTCGCTCAGATTTGCTTGAACGTCTGGTCTCGACTCCACCATCAACAGTGTCTTTATCATTGGACCAGGACATTCGAGAGTCCCCGTCTCGAGAGGACGAAGCCTTCTCCTCGTTTATCACCATTTTTTGAGCCACATCATTGACGCTACTCTTATCTCGCATGGATCCCTGGAACAGGCGTCGTACGAAGCTGTATCCCTTGACCTCTATGTTACTGTTGAGGTTTTCACCGGGACTCTTGCATTCTTTCTTCTGTCTGTAAATGACTAGGGAGTCTGGACGCAGCATGCGCTTGCCATTGCTCCTGCGCATTATTGGTGCACTATGTGGAGCCACTAATGGAGTTCTTGGGGAAGCAACTAGAGGCTTGTTTGCATTGTTATTTGTTTCCACATCAGATTTCTTCAGACAGTTCTCTTTCCTGGAGTCATCCTCATTTTCATCCCTCGACAATGATGGTGCAGAGAAAGGCACGATTTGATTTCGGGGCAGGAGAATGGGTGTGGATGGAGTGGAGGTTGTGAGGTTGCGACGGGGGACTGGTGGAGGGGTTGCACAGGGAACTAACACAGGTTCCTGCTTCGTGTTTATTACCTGTTGTGTCTTGACGTACTTTGCCTTGTCAGCTTCAAGTCGTTCTACGGCACTGATTGAACGGCCTCTGCTTCCGGCATCCATCTGCCTACGCAGGTAATCAGGCCCCTTGTTTAGGAGGCGCAGTGGTGAAGGCGAACCAATGGGAGTTAAGGGCTTCATTTTTGAGTTCTGGAAAAATGCATCCAAACTGGAAGGACAAAGCTGTTGCTTTGCCCTCTAAAAAGAAGGAATGAAATGTCTGTTTCACTGCTTTTGCGAAATTACTTTAGGGATCCATTTATAGGATGCCTATAAATGTAGATGTTTAGGCATTTGGAGAATCTGCAATAACTTTTTGCAGTTAACCTCTTCACTGTGTGCTTTTGGAATCAAATCGATACCTAAATGCAGTGTTTAAACAGGGGATACATAAGGGCAGGGCATGGGGAAATCCTTTTTGTCAAAATCCAAGGTCTCAAATCTCAAATGAGACGTTCTCTTCACCACAGAGTATCAGAAATAGCTGACAGTGTTCATTTATCTTTTTCTTCCCCCCCTTATTTCGGCCCTTTTAACTTCCTTTCTTCTGTTGATCTTTTCAGAGAAGGTCGACTTAGGGGAAAGACCTAATGAGCTTGATTATTTGCTTTTTGATAGATCTTTGGGTTGGGCTCCTATTGTCCTGCGGCGTAACGGTTGGGCTACCCTATAGAGCTGGCATCGGGGCAACTTCAGAGATTGATAGACTGAGGTCCTGTCCTTCTCCCTCTACACCTGGATCCCTGTGGAGACAAAAAACATAGAGGCACTGTTTAGTTTTTTTAGGCATTTCTCAAGGGAGATCGGATCGGATTGGATCGTGCAAATCATAAGCCATATGGCAGCACAGATAGAACTCCCTGTAGCTTTTTTTGTGAGCCGATGGAGTTGGCAGAAATTGATGTCTGGGGCCAAAGGCAGTGCCATTAGCTTATGCATGGACTGAGTTGACTTCACAGTGCTCACCCATCGAATTAGTCCTAAATAACTGTTCACTCGTATAAATGTGCCGCCTGCACAAATCTGGTGGAGATTTACCTCTGTGCTAATATGCATAATTCATGACATGCACTGTGAAGCTTGGATTGGTGTTATAATGTAAAATTTCACCCAGATGCATTTAGAAACTCTATTAAAGAAAACTGTGAGCATACTGACTGCAGAGGTAATAGCCTTCACCATCAGCATTAGTTTAACCCACATGGTACATTTGCATTCCTTGAGGGCTTTGCTAAATAATGCATCACTATGCCCATATTTGAGACCCCCGAAATCCGCCTGTAAAAAAACGTAACTGCATTTCATCTGCATAGTTTTACTGCATCACAGCAATAAAAACCCAGGGAATGTGATTGCAAGGTAAGAGTTTGAGCTTAAAACAGTTTTGACTGCATGGTTGGTTCTCAAAGGGAAGACATTCAAAGCATGACGCATCAAATACTATTTTTGTACTCCCTCGCAGGAAAAAAAGACACAATACAGAGCATTTGAAGTGTATATACCCCTGTGACCTAGTAAACGGGAACAACTGCAGAACATTCATTGTGTTTGCCAGTTTCACTATGAGGAGAAGTCATTTAGACCAACTAAAAGAAGGTTTCTTTTTGCTTCCACTTAAAAAAAACAGCACTACAAAGACACATGTGAAGCTCTAACATGAAAGAGATCTCATACACTTATCTAAGATGGATTTTTACCGCAGAGCAGCGCCGCTCATGTATCTAGACCCCCCTTTGAAAGCTTTCGCTATAAATCCAGTCAAAAGGGGAACTGCAACATTTTCCAGATGTCAGACGGTCCGGGAAAAGCAGCTATTGTTTGGGAAAGTTCCGGGAAAGAATTCTGAACAGGTGTTGAGCATGAGATGGATCTGGATTTAGGGACTTTCAGAAGGACTGGAGCAACAGGGGGTCTAAACTCTGAAAAACACCACTTGTTTAAGCAGTTGGGGATCAGCAATGCAACCTCAGATGTTTTTTCATTATTTTTTAGCTTTGCTTCATTATATTCCAAACATACATTTGGAAATGCACAACATAGTCTTCTGGATGCGTTTCAGTTCAAATGGATCAGTTAATCAAAAGTTTGAAAGAACCAGTTATAAACGCACAGTAAATAATATCCGAAAATTAGCAGTTTCCTGTGACTCATGTTTTTATTTATGCAGTTGACTTGCATTATGGGACATAATGGGATGATCGTTCTTCCAACAAATATTAACCTTGTAAAGTTTGAAAAAGTGACTTTAATCATAATTTTGAATAGTTTGCTGTCATATATTATCTGGGTTGGTGTTGTATATTATGCTACGAAAGCCTTTGTTAATTTACAGACTACTTTATCTCTATATGTGATTTAATGATGCATTACATTATTCCAAACTACTAAAATGTGAATGAAAGTGACTTTGTTAAACTGTAGAGTTGAATTTTCAACATCAAAAGTCGACAGAGCAGAGATCAACATCCCATAACGCAATTCACAACCGGAAATAAATGGAAAACCGTAAATCACAAAATACGAAACGCTGTTATTTTATTACAGTATATGTCATCTTTGAACAAAGTGTCATCGTATGTATCACAAGAGGGAGTTTCATATCGTCAATTTAAAAGTTGATTTTCCCAGTATTTATTTATTAATGGTTTTTCTTAATTATTAGATTATAATTAATTATTATTAGGGTAGCACTTTATTTTGATGGTTCATTTGAGTATTAGTAGACTGTCTGCTTAATATCTGCTGATACTGCTCCTTCAACAGACATTTTCTTTTCCTCTGGGTTTTTCACCTTTATTTGATAGGACAGTAGAGAGTATTGACAGAAAAGCATGAGAGAGGGGAAGGATCCGCATAGGACCACGCATAGGACCACGAGTGCATGTGTCGACCCACTAACCACTGGCGCCGACCTGTCAACAGACATTTAACTGACTCTTTAAAAACTTTGCAAGTACATGTCAACTTGCACTAATCCTAACCCTGACCCTAACCTCAACCTAACAGACTACTTATAATCGAATGAAAATTAGTTACCTAAGTTTAACAAACAGACTCAAAAATATGTGACCATTATGGGATGATGATTTTATTATTAGACAACAACTTACACCAAATGTCCTGTTTTTATGATTATTGCCTCAAAATAAAATCTGAGCTGATTAATTTATCCTGCTAAAATTGCTAAATCTAATGTATTTTAGTTTTCAAATAGAAAAAAAGGTCAGACTTAACAAATAAAAAATATAATTATTTATATAATTAAAAAATATAATTTAGCTCAAATAAAAACATTGGTTTTTTTTTAAAGACAAATATTTCCTTTTTTTTATTTATAATGGTGTAAATATACAGTATTTATACCAAAATACACTGTATTGGTCAAAATTATGGCAGCACGGTGACTCAAGCATTAACGCCTTACAACAAAGTCACTGGTTCGAGTCCCGGCTGGGTCAGTTGGCATTTCTGTGTGGAGTTTGCATGTTCTCCCCGTGTTGGTGTGGGTTTCCTCCAGGTGCTCCGGTTTTCCCCACAGTCCAAACACATGCACTATAGGGGAATTGAATAAACTAAATTCGCTAACTAAACACAGTTCCATGCTGGAATAGTTGGTGGTTCATTCCACTGCTAAGACTAAGCTATAGGAAAGTGAATGAATGTAAGGCTTTGAATATGTGCACGTTTTATTGATGGTGCAAATGAATCAGTAAATCAATGTTTTAATGCTCTAATTAGAATAAAATGTCATCTCAAATGTATCACAGGAGGGAAAGTTTCAGATAGATTGAAATTGATTTTCTCTGTATTCATCAATACATTTTGTATTACTTTTATTAATTATTATTATTATTTTATTGGTATTATTATTATTTTATTACCTAATGTCTTGTTTTCATGATTGTTATAACTCAAGATAAAATCTGAGCTGATTAATTTATCCTGCCTTATTCAAATGTATTTTAGTTTAGAACAAAGGTCAGACTTTCATTTTTAATCGTTAAAATTTTATCTTAAAAAAAACAACATTTATCTTAAATCATAAAAACTTTGATTTTATTTTTTTTTTAAGACAAAGATTTACATTTTTATTTAGTAATGGTGTAAATATCAGTGTAATATGTTCATACAAAAAGGTCATCCAGAATTTTTTGCACTTAAATAAACACCTTGGACTGAATTTATCCTTCGTCACTGGTTTTGTACATCTGCACCCGAGTACATCCTAACAGTAATTATTCAAATAACTAGTGCTTTCAGTTTAGATTAAATTAAGATTTCTCACATGCATTACAAGATGGAGAGTTTAGAAATATTAAGATATGTGACCACAAAACCAGTTTTACTGTATGTTGCACTGGTGTATATTGGCAATAGCATGCATTAGTTCAATTAAATTCAGTTCGTGTTTATTTCTCTAGCGCTTTTACCATGTAGATTGTGTCGCTTTGCAATGTAGATTGAGCAGCTTCACATAGAAGATTAGTAAATTGAAACAGTATCAGTCCAGATTTCAGAGATGAAGTTCAGTGTGGTTTAATATTCAGTGCTGAAAGTCCAAACACTGAAGAGCAAATGCATCAATGTACAGCTCCACAAGTCCCAAACCAAGCAAGCCAGTGGCGACAGTGGCGAGGAACAAAACTTCACCAATTGACGAAAGTGAAGGAGGGAAAAAAGTCCATCTATTATTTTTTGTGTGTGTGAATAATAAGTATAAATCATATTCCATGAACATATTTTGTTAATTTCCTGCTGTAAATATACCAACTTTCTTTAGTAATGTGCATTGCTGAGCATTTCATGGACAAGTAAAGGTAATTTAGATTTTGTTTAACCTTCAGATTACAAATATCATGCTATCATAACACATTCATCAAGTAAATGCATATCTCCTCAGCTTTCAGCTTCTATATAAAACTCTATTTGAAAACATTGACACTTTTGACTAGCTTGTGGTTCAGTGTCAGATATAGTAAATATAAATATAAAGCTGTTAAGATCGAAATGTGGTGCACAAACTATACGACACAGTATGTTTTATAATTATCACACACTATTATTGGCCTTCTTTAGACTCCAGGCCATTATCGGCTCGCAGATGCATTACCTCAGTAGTATAGATCTTTCCAAAGCTGCATCGTGACAGCCATTTCAATCACTGCGTTTAGGACAGAAACAGGGCTAATAATAGCCAAGCAAAGGATTAAATTGAAACATGCTCACATCTCTGTTCACTTATTTATTTAAATATTTATTTATATATACAGAGATGAAGCATTTAACTCTGAACTGAAACATAATATCTATCCTCAAAAACTATTATTATTATTATTATTATTATTATTTTGTTCAGAAACTTTGAGGTTAGTTTTTTTTTTTTGGGGTATTCTGGCCCCAAAAACGATTTAGTTAAAACAACAATTACCATAATAGATAATACATACAGTTATACACTAAATTACATACACTACATTACAGCTATATATAGAATAAATAATTAAGTATTATTTCTAATAGACTAAGCACTGGTAAACTTGTTTTTGGTGCTGGAATCACTGAAAAAAAAAACCAAAACTGCCCTCTTTCTGAACAAAGTTATTTATTTTTAATAAAGTAAAGCTCTTTTGAGGAGTCTGAGGTATCATTATGTTTCAGTTCAGAAAGTCAAAGCAATATTGAATCACTCACAGATTTAAAATATATATTACATTTATTTTTAATATATTTTATTATATTATTTATAGCCAAAGCTATATTATTGATTATAATATATAATCAATATTTATTTATTTATTTATTTTATTGTTTGAAGATAAAATTATTATTTAAAATTAGATAAATCATCTAACCCTAGTTTAATAACAGATATTTATCCAACATATTTCAGAAGATTATGTTTCTGAACTGTAAAGTTGCAAAGAAATCAAAGAAATCATAATAAATAAATGGATAAATAAATAAATGACTGAATTACTGAGAGTTTAACTCTAGAAGGAAAACTACTAATGAAAGAGAAATAATGAAGAAGGCACAAACAAAGATACATAAATGATAGTTCACTTCATCCAAACATATATTTTTGCAATGCACTTTATTGCATCTTTATTGCAACTTTATAATTTTTAATTAGACAACATAATTACAAAAGTAATTATTCAAATAACTAGTGCATTCAGTTTAGATTAGAATGAGATTTCTCACATGCATCACAATATGAAGATTATAAATATTAAGATATGTGACCAGTTTTACTGTATAATGGACTGGTATAGTTTTGGCAATAGGCAAAAATACACTGTATAGTCAAAATAATCTACTTATGTCAAAATGATCAGAATATTAGATCATGATCCATGAACATATTTAGTTAATTTCCCTCTGTGATTATATAAAAACTCGATCTTTCTTTAGTAATGCGCATTGCTGAGCATTTCATATGGATAATGCTATCAGACAACTTATTTCATTTATTTATTTTTAATCTGGAGAGTCTTTTAAGGAATTATTTGTAAATGTGAACCCTTCATAAATGGTAGAATTTGTATCAAAAAAGAGTCATAAACTGTTTTATGTATTATTTATTGTTGTTGACCAACTTTTTTAAGTTTAGAAAAGGTGTTATTTAGAAAATGTTATTCATTATTTTCCCCTGTTTTTGCCATGAAGTAGCCATGGAATCTGATATAGCAATAAACTCAAAATCTCTCTTTTCATAATGCTGTTTTACTACTGATTAAACTTTTCTCTCATCTTAAGGGTTGAACATTGTAGAGAGAACATCTGAACGGCCCAACAACAAGCTCAAAGGGAAAGCAGATGTTTTGCTGTCAGGCTGAATCTATAAACCGTGATCTACTGAAGACGTCACACACAGTAGGACGAGTATTTCTGCTTCAATATGCTAAATTACAAACTGCGTTCAAGGTTTGAAGGTCCAGAATATGTTGTTTAAGACTGTTTGGAGAAATTGGTCTTTAAGTTTGGTCTTTATTAGGTTATTAAATAAAATTGCTTATTGAACTTTTATATATATTAACATTTTAATAGTGGATTTTCCGAAAATATTATGACAAAATAAAGGTTATAATAAAATATTGCAGATTTGATTATAATATTACTTATAATTATATAATATAAAATAATATGAACATACTTTGATTTAACAAATCAAATGTTTTTTCTTCATTATTATGATGAAATCTGAGCTGATTAATTTATTATTAACCTTTATCGTTTATCCGTAGTTTTCAAAATGACAAAAATATAGGTCAGACTTTATTTTTTTTAACAAAAATCATAAAAAAACATGCTATATTGTGATTTTAAGCTAAACGTGTACATTTTATGTAGTTAATGGTGTAAATGCCTGCTTAATGTGTTCACACACATACACACACAACTTGCACAGCTATCTTTATAGGGACTTATCATAGACATTATGGGGTTTCTACTGCACAAACTGTAAATTATCTACTCCTACCCCTAAACCAAACCCTCACAGGAAACAATCTGCAATTTAACATTTTCAAAATACTTAATTCTGTGTGATATTTATTTATTTATTTATTTATTTATTTTATTTTATTTTATTTTATTTATTTATTTTATAAGCTGTTTTCTTCATGGGGACCAAAAAAATGTTGCTACAAAGTCCAAAATTACTGGTATTGCTTAACTTGTGGGCACTTTTTATCCCCGCAACGTAATGATTACAAGCCACACACACACACACTCGGTAATTAATCATAAGTTAACTTTGATTGTTTTTTTTTACAAATTTAAGTGCATTGAACATGAAACAGCTGAGCTCTCTCAAAAAATCTGAAGAATTGTGTTGTTTCAGCTCAATTTAAGTAGTTTGAACAAGTAGTGTATACTTCTAAATCACACTCTGTTTTTCTAAAGCTAATCGAATGCTTCTAGACTAAATAATAAAAATGGCCCTGCTACAAATTTCAATTCTAAAGTAACAGCATCCGGTTGATAAAACTCTAACATTGGTAATGACATGCCCCCGTCTGTCCTGCCCGGTCTGAGCAGCCCAATTACACAAAAGATCCCGTGCTGAACTCTGATATAAAAGCTTGAGGACGTCCATCAGAGCAGCTCCTGCATTATTTATCTGCGCAGACAATAGTGTCCTCCGGCTCTCAAGATAAAGAGACTGCGCTGAATGCCAGATCATTAGCAGAAAAAACAGAAAGAAAGAAAGAAAGAAACCACTATAGTAATAAAGCTCAACAAACACAAAGCAGCACATATCTAGAGTCCGGAGTGGCACTATGAGCGTGATGTATGATGATAAACTGGGGTCAATAGAGACTTTTTAACACACGACGGCGCCTCTAAAGCGTGTGTAAATGAAGAGGAGGACACCTCTGAGGCTCTATTGTCATTTAAAGTGTCTGATGGACTCTAATGGAGACTGAGGACGGGTGTGTTTTCATGTCAAATGAGCACCGTTTACACCTGGCTTTAACATCCGTCTCAGCTGATCTGATCACAGCCATCCATACAGGTGTAAATGGAGTCTGGAGGGTTTGCTGATTTAATCACTTAGTGATGTTAGAACAATAAATCATACTTTTGAAATTGAATTTATTCATTCATTTTCCTTCAGCTAGTCCCTTATTTATCAGGGGTCATCACAGCGGAAATAAACCTTCCAGAACCTTTACCTTCTCTGTTTTTCAGTGGTGAGTTAATCTCACAGAGCCCTAAAAAAACTTTAAAACCATCAATCCATGCGATTTTGATTATCAATCATAAAAGGTTTTTTTGTATATTAAAAATCTCATGTTTCCTCTATATTGTTTGCCAAGATTATATAAAAAGGGAAGATTAATTCACCACTGTGAAACATAGAAAGTAAAGGTTCTGGAAATAAACCTTCCAGAACCTTTACCTTCTCTGTTTTGCATTGGTGAATTAATCTTCCAGAGTGTCTAAAATCCATCCATCCACTTGATAGTTTAGATTATCAATTATTAACAGGTATTTTGCTTGTTTTTGTTTATTTGTATAGCAAAAAAGCTCATGATTCCTGTATATTGTTTTCCCAGATTATGTAAAATGGGAAGATTAACTCACCATTGCGAAACAGAGAAAGTAAAGGTTCTGGAAATAAATCTTCCAGAACCTTTACCTTCCCTGTTTTGCAGTGGTGAATTAATCTTCAAGAGTCTCTACAATCCATCTATCCGTCTGATAGTTTAGATTGTCATTAAATAAAAGGTATTTTGTTTGTTTTTGTTCATTTGTATAGCAAAAAATCTCATGATTCATGTGTATTGTTTGCCAAGATTATATAAAAGGGGAAAATTTATTCACCACTGCGAAACAGAGAAGGCAAAGGTTCTGGAAAGTTAATTTTCCAGAGTCTCTAAAATCCATACATTCATCCATCCGTTTTCACCTATTTGTCAGTTTTCTATCCATCCAATAGATTATTAATAATCAAAAGGTATTTTGTTTGTTTTTGTTTATTTGTATAGCAAAAAAGCTCATGATTCCTCTATATTGTTTGCCAAGATTATTTAAAAAGGGAAAATTAATTTACCACTGCGAAACAGAGAAAGTAAAGATTCTGGAAACAAACCTTCCAGACCCTTTAATTTCTGTTTTACAGTGGTGAACTAATCTTCCAGAGCCTCTTAAATCCATCTATCAATCTAATAGTTTAGATTATCAATAAATAAAAGGTATTTTGCTTGTTTTTGTTTATTTGTTTAGCAAAAATGCTCATGATACCTGTATAATGTTTGCCAAGATTATATAAAATGGGAAGATTAACTCACCACTGTGAAACAGAGAAAGTAAAGGTTCTGGAAATAAACATTTCAGAATCTTTCATTTCTCTGTTTTGCAGTGGTGAATTAATCTTCCAGAGCCTCTTAAATTAATCCATCAATCTGAGTTTAGATTATCAGTAATAAAAAGGTGTTTGTTTTTGTTTATTTGTTTAGCAATAAAAGCTGACAATTCCTGTATATTTTTGTCATGGAATTATTGCTGGTTTTTATAAAGTACACATAAGTATAATTTGGTCTATACCTAGTATTATTTTAGTAATATTTTAGCAAATTGGGCATGCTTAAATATCCACACTTAAATTGTTATTATTTTAATTTTTATTATTATTTATTTTATTATATTATATAGTTTTAAATATGACCATCAGAATTTTGAGGAAGGCTTATTTCCGGAAACTTTACTTTTCCTTTAATTTTCCCAAACTTCTAAAACATATTCTGAGGAAGATTGATTTCTTCATCTCTCAAAGAGCTCTCACCAGAGCTTTGATCATAAACTAAATATTGAATATTATTGGTAAAATAAGGCGACAACTAATGTATATATGAGTCATGTAAGCAGTCTGCTGTACTGTTTTAAAGACTTCACCCTTGTACATTACAAGCTATTAAACTGTCCATTTTTACTCCACTTGGGTGTCTTGAATAAAACCGGGTTGTTTTTACTTCCATATTTTCACTGTATTAAACTACACGAGCCAAAAGAAAACCTCATAAAATCACATGCAAACATAATCATCTTTCTATATGTGCAGTTATATTATTCTGTATGCTAGGCTTTATAGGGTTAATATGTTGCATAAAGGCGTTAAGACACAACACTACTGGACTTTAACCTTCTTTTCCATTAGTTACGTCACAAACAGCTTTGCTTTGGTTTTATGCTGCAGTGCTGATAATAAGAGCTATGCTTTTCTCCATTGTAAAACAACAAAAAAAAAAAATCTACTGAATATGGCGTCTCTCTTTAATCCTGTTAACAGATGCATGAGAGCTGGACTGTATTCATGGCTCAAAGCCACAAATGTAAGACAGGAAGGAGTTTAACTGCTAAAGGTTGTGCATTTCTATTATAGCAGAGGAAAAGCACAAAGAGGCATGGCAATGTCGTGCTTTTCCTGAGTGAAATCTACAGGTTTTGTGCATGCAATGACAGGAAAGGCGAGGTTTAGGAAATCAGAGGCCGCAGTTTGTATAGAGATGCATGTTGCATCTGAAATGTTTCTGGACTGTAAAAAGTGAACTATTAGATTAACTTGAATTACTTCAACTTTTAGGGATGCACTGAAATTATAGATTTTTTTGTAATATGGATAACCAATAACTCCATATAATTGGAGAACAATATATTAGCTGGTAAATATGAATTCTTCATTATTTTATAGATTATTGCAAAAGGCAAACACGTACAGTAAACAACTCTCTGAACTTTTTTATTAATCAACTCTCTTTTTTTTTCTTTGGCCAACTTTCTTTTATATAAATAAAATCTACTGCATAATGAATGAATGAATATATAAAGCAACCATGTCACTGAACATAAACCAAAATCAAAATACCAGTAAAATAAAAATAAAAAAGTGGGATGCATATAATACATAATTTCTTAGCCTAAAATATTGGCCTAGTTTAGTTAGTTAATTACTTAATGATGACATTAAAAACAGCATTTATCAATCAATATCAATATTTTGCCGTCGATATATCATGAATCTCAACTTGTTAAACGTCAAAGAATTTAATTTATGATTGAAAAATGTATTTTTTTTTATGTAAAAAATGTTTAAAAAAATTTTTAGTTTTTTTTTATTTACTGTAGAAATAACATTTTTATTTTATTTAATGTCTAACAAATGTTTTTTTTTTTCACTTTTCAGTGTTTTTGTTTGTCACTGTAAAACATTCACTAATAAACATATAAATGATTAAAAAGTCAATAGTAGAAAGAATGATACAATTTACCACAGAGGTACAGAAATATGTTAAATACACCTCTTTTTATAAATTGAAGTTCATGTTGAATCCAAGCGTAATATAGCACATCTGTGGTGTTGCAATGTGGTTTCTATGTTGCGAGGGTGTTCCTAGTTGATGGGTGCTGCTATGCAGTAGTGTCACGATATGCCTAGTATTATTTTAGTAATATTTTAGCAACTTGGGCGTGCCTAAATATCCACACTTAAATTGTTATTATTTTAATTTTTATTATTATTTATTTTATTATATTATATAGTTTCAAATATGTTCGGCAGAATTTTGAGGAAGGCTGCTATGCAGTAGTGTCACGATCACCAGCAATCTAACCCTCATAGATCGCTGGAGAGGATTCACTTTCACTTGGACAACAATTCTGCCACCATGTGAACTACAACTCCCTTTAGGCACCACATATAAACACACCTGTCTCGGTTTTCCATTGATTACAGCTGCCCATAATGCCCATTCGTTAATCCGGCCCTGCCTGAACCAAATAAACAGCACACACACAGACATTGCTGAGTCTTGTTGGCAGGGGCCCAGGGGGAGGGGGGTTTAGGACTATTCTATTCTAAGGGCCCATACATTTAGGGGGCCCACAAAAACATTATCAAGGGCCTCCAACCAACCCCCCCCCCCTAAATTTCATCCGCGATCCCCACAACTCAACACCCCCCCTGCTCTTCACTTTCATCCGTGATTAACCCCCCCTATCCGCGATCACAATCAACCCCCCCCCCCCCCCACCCCCACCCGCTCTCCACTTTCGTCCGTGACCACTTGTCAGAGGGCCCGTGGCGGCCAGCGGTGCCCCTACTTGTTGGTACATACCCTGTAACATTACAAAGTTTTTTCCGTGGTTAGTCTATCGGTGTTTTGACCCTCGCCTTGTTTTGTTTATCCTGCCTGCCATCTGTATCGACCATTTTCTTTTTATCTATCTACGCTTCTGGATTTCAATGCATGTTACCGTTTGCTCCTGATTGTGACCACTGCCTGCCTGACCATTCTCTGTAATAAAGTACTGCACGTGGATCCTCAACTCAACGTCCATCAGTTACAAGTAGCATGGATCAGGCTGGTTGCTAGGGTTATTAATATAATGTTGCCCATTTGTGCATCTAATTATATTAAATCATCTTGACAAAATCTGCACATTTTCCACCCATAAACAATTAAATGCATCTCGATTTATACATTTTAGTTCATGTTAAATTGAAGTGTAATGTAGCACATCAGCGGTGTTGCGCGGTTACTAGTGTAGGTGGTTTCTAGGGTGTAATTATGCAGGATGCATGGCGTCAGGCTGCTTGCTAGGGTGTTGCTATGGATTAAAATGCTAATAAATTTCTTATATTAAGGCATTTATTAATTAAATGAATTCCACCAGCAAGAAGGTCGCTGGTTCGAGTCCCAGCTATATATATAGATAGATATAAGAACTCAAATTTAACAGGAGGGCTAATAATTCTGACTTCAATTGCATTTAATAGGAGGCGTGTCCTCCAAATCCCGCTAATCATACTAAAATGTATGAATGAGATCGCACAAATTAGTATAAAGTAAGAAAATTAGGAATTGGCGTGAGATTGAGATTATAACACACAGACTCTAGCAAACGTGACTTCTGAAGAGGCCATAGGGTTGATGGGATTGATTCTTCTGCACGTCTAAAGTCAAACAATCAAAGGGGCAGAAATCATGAACCTGGTTTCCACTCATACAAAACACCAGCAGCAGAACTGCATTGATTCCCTATTGTGTTCACGAGGGCGACCTGGATTCAACAACTGCACGGCATATAAAACACTTAAATCAACAGTGTGTTGGCAGAATAATCTAGAGGGAGAATAACATTCATTCATTCATTCACTCACTCACTCTATCCTTCATTCATTCACTCACTCACTCACATTTATTTATTAATTCACTTCCTCTCTCCTTCATTCATCCATTCATTCACTCTCTCCATTCATTCAGTCTCTCCTTCATTCACTCACTCACTCATTCATATACTCACTCTAACCTTAATTCATTCACTCACTCACTCACATTTATTTATTAATTCACTCCCTCTCTCCTTCATTCATCCATTCATTCACTCTCTCCTTCATTCACTCACTCACTCATTCATTCACTCACCCTAACCTTAATTCATTCACTCGCTCACTCACATTTATTTATTAATTCACTCCCTCTCTCCTTCATTCATCCATTCATTCACTCTCTCCATTCATTCAGTCTCTCCTTCATTCACTCACTCACTCATTCATTCACTCACTCACTCATTCATTCACTCACTCTATCCTTCATTCATTCACTCGCTCACTCACATTTATTTATTAATTCACTCCCTCTCTCCTTCATTCATCCACTCATTCACTCTCTCCATTCATTCATTTTATCCACTCACTCCATTCATTCACTCACTCTATCCTTCATTCATTCACTCACTTACTCACATTTATTTATTAATTCTCTCCCTCTCTCCTTCATTCATCCACTCATTCACTCTCTCCTTCGTTCATTCATTTTATTCACTCACTCCATTCATTCACTCACTCACTGTCTCCTTCATTCACACACTTACTCATTCATTTATTCATTCATTTACTAACTCTTTCACCCATTCTCTCTCTCTCTCTCTCTCTCCTTCATTCACCCACTTACTCACTCACTCACTCATTTACTCACTTCCTCTCTCACTTCTTCATTCATTCACTCTCTCCTTCATTCAATCATTTTATTCACTCACTCCATTCATTCACTCAGTCTCTCCTTCATTCGCACACTTACTCATTCATTTATTCATTCATTCACTAACTCTTTCACCCATTCACTCTCTCTCCTTCATTCAAAAACAGAATACTGAAAACACACTGGCAGCGCCCGCCACACCAAAACGACCCAACAAGGACACACTCACCCACTCTCTCACTCCATTTATTCACTCTATCTTTCATTCACCCACTCATATATATATATATATATATATATATATATATATATATATATATATATATATATATATATATATATATATATATATTATAAATACATGCATGCGCGCACACACACACTCACACAAAACAACAACAAAATAAAATGTTTTATATATTAATATGAAGACAAAGCTAAATATTTAATAAGTCTATAAATATAAATTGATGATTAATCATCTAAAATATAACACGTATGTAAATTATAGACATAACAAAGAAAAATATTTTAATATGTGAATTACATATCGTCTTATCTCTAATATAAAATTATACACGTGCATGAAAATTTGTTAATTTTACCTTTGAGCTGCTCTGAGTTTGATCCAAATATCATAATAATGGTCAAAAGTACACCTCTAGTATATACTCCACTCATAAATAATTCCAAATCCAGGCTGTGTCACTATAACCCCCACATGAGTTCTCTGCCATTTCTCCTGCTTCATAACCTCCACTGAAGCTGTCAGCTGTCCTCTCTCATTAGCCGCTAGTCTGCCTCGCTGCTCACAAACAGGCCCAAAGTGGCTCAGAAATAGCCCTGATCTCCTGTCAGCACCTCAGCAAAGATCACTGGTTACCGGCGCTGTCAGAACGATGTCTGATGAGCATGACAAAGCATTCATGTGCCGTCACAGATCTGCCACTGATTGGGCAGAAAAAAAAATAACGCCACTTTATTTAAGCCCAGGACAATTAACAGGACGTGTGTCTATGAGCGACCCGCTTATACAGCTGTCAGACATCCCATGAGCATCGTAGCGTTGGGATTTGGCAATTCAATATTAATAATGAAGGGGTAAATAAATCATGAAAATACTGTTGATGACAATGTGAAATGCATTAGTGAGTCTATAATAGGGGTTGCACCGACTACTTGACTAATCGACTTTAATGCTTTGCTGTGACGCTTTTTGATTGACATCGACTAGTCGCGCTGCGCAGATTACATATTTTTGACCTGAACTACATGACTGAAGGTGGTTCACTGAATGAAACCGGCTTATTTAAAGTCACTTTTTACATGTTGTTTTTCTTATGTCGGCGTTAAAGATTCACGTGAACTTTAAATCGTCATGCAGATGCCATGCCGGTTAGGTCGCTCCATGCGAAATACTCTAGTGCAAATGATAGCCAATCACGTTTACGCAACAATGGAAAAGTCATGTGATTGGCTGTTGTCCTCTGCGAAGTGTAGATGCTGACATATTTTGAGAATGAATTGTGAGGCGTTCAGAAACCATGAAGTGCACAGTCGCGTAGGTGTGACAAACTTCATAGCATGTGTAATGAAGTTGGTGTGGTGCGTGGCATATGACCGCGCGAAGTGGTGCGTGGCATATGATCGCGCGAAGTGGTGCGTGGCTTATGATCGCGCGAAGTGGTGCGTGGCTTATGATCGCGCGAAGTGGTGCGTGGCATATGATCGCGCGAAGTGGTGCGTGGCTTATGATCGCGCGAAGTGGTGCGTGGCTTATGATCGCGTGAAGTGGTGCGTGGCTTATGATCGCGCGAAGTGGTGCGTGGCTTATGATCGCGCGAAGTGGTGCGTGGCTTATGATCGCGCGAAGTGGTGCGTGGCTTATGATCGCGCGAAGTGATGCGTGGCTTATGATCGAGCGAAGTGATGCGTGGCATATGATCGCGCGAAGTGATGCGTGGCATATGATCGCGCGAAGTGGAGCGTGGCTTATGATCGCGCGAAGTGATGCGTGGCATATGATCGCGCGAAGTGGAGCGTGGCTTATGATCGCGCGAAGTGATGCGTGGCTTATGATCGCGCGAAGTGATGCGTGGCTTATGATCGCGCGAAGTGATGCGTGGCTTATGATCGCGCGAAGTGATGCGTGGCTTATGATCGCGCGAAGTGATGCGTGGCTTATGATCGCGCGAAGTGGTGCGTGGTTTATGATCGCGCGAAGTGATGCGTGGCTTTTGATCGCACGAAGTGATGCGTGGCTTATGATCGCGCGAAGTGATGCGTGGCTTTTGATCGAGCGAAGTGATGCGTGGCTTATGATCGCGCGAAGTGATGCGTGGCTTTTGATCTCGCGAAGTGATGCGTGGCGTTTGATCCCGCGAAGTGATGCGTGGCGTTTGATCCCGCGAAGTGATGCGTGGCTTTTGATCGCGCGAAGTGATGCGTGGCACATGATCGCGCGAAGTGATGCATGGCATATGATCGCGCGAAGTGGTTCGTGGCATATGATCGCGCGAAGTGGTTCGTGGCATATGATCGCGCGAAGTTTTCCAAAGGGAAGACGGGGGGGATGATGTGCAGCTTTCGATGTGAAGACCCGTGGGGTTGGGGTGGTGGGATGGGGATGAGTGTACGCGGAGCCCCCATCTGCGCCACTGATTCATGCAAGAATGTGCAGTGGTCAATGTGTTGACTGCATTTATTTAGCAGTAAAATTAGCCATTGCTAATGTTGCATTATTAATGAACAGTGTTGCCAGTGCATTTGTTTTGCATTAAAATTAGTTGTTGGTAATGTTGCACTGTTTTTTTGCAATTTCGCAGTTTGTGTTGCTCTGCTATAACCCTTCCGAAATGCTAGCTGGCAGTGAGGTTTTATGTTCCTCTGTGTCGAGTTTTTCTTCGCGGGTGTCTAGAACATGTCAAAATGACATGTCTAGAACATGTTGAAAAAGAATTCTCCCCCCCAACAATTCTGTGAGAAAATGAGATGAAAATGGTGCAATTACCTTTTTTAAAACTTATTTTTATTTTAAAATTAAGATAAATAAAAATTAAACTTTTTAAAAAAATTTATTTTCAATTGAACTGTCAGGAAAAATTTGCAATAGATTTTGTATTTTCTTAGAAGTCTGAAAAGTCTAAATTGAGACGTAAAAAGTTGCAATTCAGCTCAATTTTTTTACATGGCGCAGATTTAACTTTCTGAATTCCAAAATAAAAATGAACTGCATGATTTGAACTCTAAAAAAAAACCTTCATTTGCATGATCAAAAATAAAAAACAATAATGCAGGATGTAGACCTAGAATTCTGATCATAAAAGTCAGAATTTCATGATGTAAACTCCTTTAGTCACAGTCATAAATGTGAGATAAATCTAAGAATAAATTCTGAGAATAAAGCTTAAATTTGCAAGATGTAAACTGCAAAAATTCAAAGGAAAAAACGTTTTGCATAATGTCAACACAGCATTCTGAGTAGGCATGGGCCGGTATAAGATTCTGACGGTATGATAACCTTGGATAAAAATATCACGGTTTCGCGGTATTGTGATTACTGCTCTAAAAAGTTCTTTTTAAATGTCTGGGTAAAAAAACAAGAACTTTTCTCCCTTTTGAACACAAAATATTTTAATACTATTTTAAAGAAACATTTAAAATATTTTGGCACAGTAAACACGTCCGGCTAAATAATTCAAATGAATCATTGACTTCTGCTGTCTTTATTAGTTTCAAAAACACTGATTTCTTTACAGCATCTTTGGATATGTTTTCTGCTGGAGATACTGTTGACCTAAAAACAAAAAAAAAACATGAATAAAAAATCTTCCACATACCTTAGAAACGGTATAGCAGACAATTTTGGTGGTTTTAAAACCTTGACTTTTCCAAACTGAAGTATACCTTGAAAACGGTTATCGTCCCATGCCTAATTGTGAGAATGTAAATCAAAATTACGAGATGTAAAATTGAAAAATAAATTGAGTTTAGAACCCTAACATTTATTTATGACAGAAACAAACCTCCATACATTAATTTTTAAAAGCCATTTAATCATTCATTTTCCTGCAGCTTAGTCCCTTTATTCATCAGGAGTCGACACAGTGGAATGAACCGCCAACTATTCCAGCATATGTTTTACACAGCATATACCCTTCCAGATGCAATCCAGTATTGGGAAACATCCACACACACACATATACACACACACACACTATGGCCAATTTAGTTAATCAATTCCCCTATAGCGCAGGGGTGTCAAACTCAATTCCTGGAGGGCCGCAGCCCTGCACAATTTACTTCCAGCCCTGCTTTAACACACTTACCTGTAGGTTTCAAACAATATTAAAAGACCTAATTAGTTTGATCAGCTGTTTAATTAAGGTTGGAACTAAACTGTGCAGAGCTGCGGCCCTCCAGGAATTGAGTTTGACATCCCAGCTATAGCTCATGTGTTTGGACTGGGGGAAACCGGAGCACCTGGAGGAAATCCACGCCAACACGGGAGAACATGCAAACACATATGTCAACTGACCCAGTCGGCATTCAAACCAGCGACCTTCTTGCTGTGAGGCAACAGTGCTAACCACTGAGCCACCATGCGGCCTTGAGTTTTATTCCCAGGTTTTATTCTCAAGAGTTTATAATCTCACATGTTTGAATTTAGCTGAAGGACTTTGCATCATGAAACGCTGACTTGTATCATCAGCCTTTGTCCTGCATCATTAATTTAAATTTTTGATCATGCAAATTAGATTTTAGCCTCACTTTTTAACTCTTATTTTTATATATTTTTGCTTGCTCCTTTTCTCATCTGAGGTGCTGCTGATGCCCTCTTTTGAGATGAATAAAATGTGAAAGGACTCAGATCACCACTGGGGCGAATGCTCAAAACACAGAGAAGCCCACAGGGTGCATCGTACACACAGTGACCTTTATCTCTGTGTGTGTGTGTGTGTGTGTGGTGACCCCCGCTGACTGGAAATGAGCCCTATGTAGGGAACACGCTTCAAACCGATTGTTTTCCAGTCCTCTTCCCTCTTTTTATAGATTCTCCAAACACGTAGTCATCTCGGCGGGACCACAACAGTCTAAACTGCAGTGATAGTGTGTCCCGCAAGTGCTTTTTATGGGTTCAGGGCGGAAAAAACAGCAGCTGTTTTGTTTTACCGCACAAAACATCAGAAAGCCAAAATGCTGCTCTTCTTTCAGCCGTGTATTTTCTCCTCAAGCGCAATCATGGAAATAGTCATCTGCCCCCAAAAGAAAACGCTCACATTTGTAGCCCTAATGTGTGGCTGCGGTGTTAACAAGCTCGGGTTGCGCTTTAGAAGCCGACAATTCCCGCAGATTCCTGAAATCAGCCTATTGATGGATGGATGCTTGCTTTTTGTTACTAAATAAACCAAATTAAAGTTTAAACTATTATTAAAAATCATTTTTTATATAAACTCACACTTTTATACTTGCATTTCTGAGTTTACATCTCATAAGTCTGACTGATATAGTCGGAATTTTGTGTTTACATCATGCAATTTAGATTTTTCCTCTGAGAATTGACGTAACAGTTCAGACTTATTGATATCATTGAGAGTTTGCATCTTATTAGAGTTTCAATCTTTTGCCATTTTTAATTTTACCACAGAAATTCTAAGGTAACATGCAATTTTTAATAAACGAATTTTACAAATTTTCGTAAATTCACTGTAATACTTATTTCTCAAAACTTGGAGTTATACACTGAGAATTGAAAGTTTATAATCCTGAGTTTTATTCTTACATTTCTGAGTTTACATCTCATAAGTTTGACTGTTATTGTCAGAATTGGCTGTAGTGTATAAGTGTGTGTGAATGTGTATGGGTGTTTCCCAGTACTGGGTTGCGAAAAAGACTCTAGAATACACAAGACATGTCACTTGTGTAGTTTTTAATGGGGAAAGTGTAACAGTCAATATGGTGAATGAAGCCCCGCCAACTAGTAAAGGAGCCAATCATCAGAAGCTCAGACAAGACCTTACCTGCCAACACTCCCAATTTTCCCACTCCCCCACCCTGCTCTTCAGTTTGCGCAACCCTCTGCGCACCCCCCGTCTCCCCAACAACACCCCCCCCCCCCTGCTCCTCAGTTCACGCAGATACCCAACCCCCCCCCACCCGCCCGCACTCTTCTGTTCCCGCACACCCCCCCACGGCATCAGTTCGCGCATAGAAAAATGTGTAAAATGGCCATAAATGTGGTTGGTGTCTTGATCTTGTTACTCGAACAGGAAAAAAAATCTAAATTGCATGATGTAAACTCCGTATTCTCACAACAGAGGTCAAAATTTTTCAAGGTCAAGATTTTTACGATAAAAGGTTTTTTTTTTTCAGAAAAGCAATAATTCTGTACGATATACACCAAAAGTCCAAATCTGAAGACGTAAACTTCTGAATTTCATGATGTAAACTCCTTCAATGCTGGACAAAAATGTGAAATTTAAAATATATATTGACAGTAAATCGCAAAATGTAAACTTAAAAATACAAAATTAGAAGTAAAAATTGCAATTTATAAACTCTATGAAAAAAAAAGGGAATTTGCATGAGGTTAACATAGAATGTTGATAATAGAAGTCAACTATGGGAAGAAATCACATAATTGTCAGAAAAAAGTTTTTTCAGTGAGATATAGGTGTGAACTCTGAAAATAAGTCAAGGAAACTCAAGAAATAAACATCTAATTGTTACAGTCACCAGCAATCTAGCTACAGCGGATCACTGGAGAACTACACACATGCAACATATACAAACTACAACTCCCAGCATGCACCTCGCACGCACACACTGGTTCCCTCATTTACACTGATTGAACACACCTGGTAACTCATCATGGTCTGATATCTTGGACTATATAAACAGCATAAAGCTGTGGTCACTCTAGAGTTTGAGTTGTCGAAATTCTGTTGTACGTCACTGCGAAAAGGGGCGGGATTAAACAAGATGTTTAGACATTAAAAAAGCAAGCAATTGCTCCATATTTAAAATTTCTGTCCAGAGAGGTCATGTTTTGATCCTCGATTGGTCTCACGCAATCATATGATGTGATTTCGTAGGTCAGAGTTCACCAAGCTTGAGCTTTGCACCGCAGCGAACTGCAAAACTTGACGTATGACCCTGCGTTTTTGGTCTGACGCATTTGTGTGCGTATGAATGGAAGTCTACGGGGAGAAAACTTAATGCTGCGGTCACACTAGTTTTTGGGCCTGAGAAATTCTGTTGTATGGCGCTGCGAATCAGGGCGGGATTAAACAAGATGATTAGACATTTTAAAAAGCGATTGGTTCATATTTAAATTTTCTGTCCAAGAGGTCATGTTTTGATCTTTGGTCTCCACAGTCACGTGATGCGATTTTGCAGGTCAGAGTTCACCAAGCTTGAACTTTGCAACGCAGCGAACTGCGAAACTTGTCGCTCAAGCTTGCGTTTTTGGTCTGATGCATTCAAGTGCGTTTGAATGGAAGTCTATGTGGAGAAAAGTCCAGTGTGACCGCAGCTTAACACACACACTTCAGGGCTGAGTCTTGTTGTTATCTGTAACGATTACAAAGCGTTTTCCTTGCCTTCTTTTCCCATGCCTAAACCGTTCACTTGCCTGTTTTTGACTACTCTTTTGAATTGCCCCTGATGATTCTGTTTGCTCCTGTGTTTGACCGTTGCCTGCCTGACCATTCTTAGTCAATAAAAACCCTGCCATTGGATCCTCACCTCCGTTGTCCAGAACCGTTGTGTTGCACTAATCCAGTTCTTCTACAGATCTGCCGTTATTTATATATATATATATATATATATATATATATATATATATATATATATATATATATATATATATATATATATATATATATATATCAACACTTCAAATCTACTAAACATGTCAATAAAAATCACTTACAAGCTTTTAAACATTAAAAGTTAAATAATTAAAGTTATATACCATTTAAAAGCATAAATAAACAAAAAAAAAATATTACAAAATACCAAAAACTGCTAATTTACAAGTTTTTTTTTACAGTTCAAAATATCATAATGTTCATTCATCATTCATTTTCCTTCAGCTTAGTCCCATTATTCATCAGGGGTCACCACAGTGGAATAAACTGCCAACTTATCCCGACGAAAAACCACACCAACACGGGGAGAACATGCAAACTCCACACAGAAATGCCAACTGGCCCAGCTGGGACTCAAACCAGTGACCCTCTTGCTGTGAGGAAACAGTTCTAACCACTAAACCTCCGAGTCGCCCTATCAAAATGTTATGTTTTTATTATCACTTTTATTGTGCAAACCTAATTCACTACAAAGACTGCAGTTTGCCAGCAGATATATTAGATCTCAATGCACTTTAGTAAACATTTGCACAATAATAAGACCATCTGCAGAGCAACATCACACCTCCAGCATCACGCCGATGTTTATATTTGACATGCAACAGCACGTCGCCGCTGCTGTAGACACGTGTTTATCCTATTATGAGCTCCTGAAGACAATACACCAGTCTGAAGTGCTCTCAACAGGTGAAAACCCAGCGTTTGGTCTACTTTTTGGGGCTGTTTAGTCTGGTTGATGATACTGCTGCTGACCTTGCGGAAAGTTTGTGCATGGTTTGTGCACCTAGTCTAAGTACAACTCTTTGGTAGGGGGAGGGTTATGAGCTTTGCCGTATCCACTTACACATAACGCAAGAAACATAATGCCATTAAGCCATACGCATAATGCCACAAAGCCAAACACATTGTTAAAAGATCATTGGTGATTAGGATATCTGGGTGCATTTGGCTTGGTGGAAATGTAATTAGGTGGCTGCATGTGGTGTTTAAAACAAAACACGCGCACACACACACACACACACACACACACACACACACACACACGTGGTCTTTTCACTTTCCTTGTTCTTTTTGCTAAGGGCTGGTTTTACACCGCTTTTGCACTGTGTAAACTCCAGGTAATAAACTTACATAATAGCTGAGATAATCTAGATGAGAGCAGAGGTCATAATGAACAAACAATCTCTCCTTGTGTTTAAGCAACATGTTGCATTTGCAAAACATTGTTAATTTGGCTTACGCTTAATTAACTACTGAGTAATATTAATTGTATTTATTATAGGTTAGGGTAGGAATAGGGTTCACTTCATTAAAAAAATAATGTTGGGTTGTTTAAATGCAATGATGGGTCAAATATTGGAAACCCAACCGTAATTTGAAATATCAACACAGGCTCATTCTGAATATGTAGTCCGACGGATGTTTCTGGAGACCGCGAATTATGTAGCCGAGGATACGTATGGCTGCATTTCATTTTTTTAAATGAATGCTACGGGGCGGTATGACGGCATTCCTTTTCGAGCATACAGGCTGACCGCTTACCCCGTGTGGAGGGCTTTCCTGCTGTAACCAGTTTGTCCAGTTAGCTTGTCATGTACGTCGGCCGACTTGAGACGCAGAGAGGAGATGACCATGACGACGGTGTTCGAGTCCGGGGAAGAGCGGTTCCAGAAATCAGGTAAGACGAAAAGAGTATCCAAAAACTAAAATGAACGAGTGAATAACAGGGTGAGAATATGGTAAAATCCCAAAACCTGGTAAAAATCAGACGAGGGCTTTTCTTTTTCTGAACAGCTTTTGTAAATCGTTGGTTGGGTTTAGACAAGTGGGTGGGTGGGTCAATTGATAAAATTGGTTGGGTTTAGAGAAGGAGGAGGATGGGTCTGTCGATTGGTCGGTCGGCCAGTCAGTCAGACAGACATTCGGTCGACAGCGGCCTCTGGTGGGTCAACGTGAGAACAGCGGGTGTGAACGACACTCGTGAGAGAAATTTGAGATATGAAAAAGCGCACTCATCTGCCTCTCGTGGATTCACGAAAACAAAAACCTGCAAAAATACGTACCTCCCGGGGACGTGTTTTGCGGTCTACAGAAGCGTCCATGGGACTACGTTTTCAAAATGAGCCTGAGTTGTAAAAAATCCATCAATGAAATGAAATTTAAATAATGAACACAATACTCGGTTTGTTCGTACTTCGCTTACACTTTATTATGTCTTTGAAACTACTGAGTAATGTTATTTAATTAATTACATGTATTTACTATATGGTTAGGGTCAGGAGGAGGGTTAGGAATAGGGTTAGTTGCATGTATGGGCCGGTAATAGATTCTGATGGTATGATCACCTTGAAATAAAAATCTCACGGTTTCACAGTATTATTGCTCTGAAATACATAATTTTAAATGTCTAAATGAGTAAAAAACAACACATTTTTCCCCCTTTGGACACAATATATTTTATTCTGAGAAATATTATACATTTTTTGAAGCAGTAAACATGTCAGGGTGAATATTTCAAATGAATCGGTGACTTCTGTCTTCATTATTTTCAAAAACACAACTTCAATACCCTTTAAATCAGCATGTTTGGATATCTTATGGACATACTGCTACATACCTTAGGAACGATATTACAGAAAATTTTGGCAGTTTTAAAACTGATTTCTTTTTTTTTCCCCCAAACCGCGGTATACCTTGATAACTGTTATCATCCCATGCCTAGTTGCATTTTCACTCTATTTAAAAATAATGCTGGGTTGTTTAAATGCAATGCTTGAATGTTGGAAACCCAACAGTTGGGTTAAAAAATGTAATTTAAAAATCCATCAATTTAAAATTTTTATTAATTTCAAAAATGAACACAACACTGGGTTTGTTCATACTTCTCTTACACTTTGTGTCCCTGTACAGAGTAATATGAATTAATTACATGTATTTATTATATGGTTAGGCTCAGGATGAGGCTAGGAATGGGCTTAGTTGCATGTTCACTCTAAACAAAATAATGTTGGGTTGTTTAAATGCAATGTTGTGTCAAATATTGGAAACCCAACCAAAATGTAAAAAATCCATCAATAAAAATGAAATGACATGTAAAAATGAAAACAACATTGGTTTCGTCCATATACGTCACTTATATTTTATTACGTCTTTGTAACTACAGAGTAATATTAATTAATTAGATGTATTTGTTATATGGTTAGGGTCAGGATGAGAGTTAGATGCTTGTTCAATATAAAAAAAATATGTTGGGTTGTTTAAATGCAATGTTGGGTCAAATATTGGAAACCCAATATGTAATGTAAAGAAATTCATCAAATTAAATGTAAAAATGAACACAACATTGATATACTTCACTTACACTTTATTGTGTCCTTGTAACTAGTGAGTATTATTAATTAATTACATGTATTTATTATATGGTTGGGGTCAAGATGAGGGTTAGAGCTAGGATTAGTTGCATGTTCACTCGATTTAAAAAAAAATGCTGGGTTGTTTATATGCAATGCTGGGTCAGACATTGCAAACCCAACCATTGAGATAAACATTGTTATTTAAAAAAATCCATCAATTAAATTGTATTAAATTAAATAATGAACACAACATTGGTTTTGTCCATACTTCACTTACACTTTGTCTTTGTAACTACAGAGTAATATGAATTCATTACCTGTATTTGTTATATGGTTAGGGTCAGGATGATGGTTAGGAATAGGGTTAGATGCTTGTTCTCTCTAAAACAAAAATATGTTGGGTTGTTTAAATGCAGTGTTGGGTCAAATATCAGAAACCCAACCATAGTTAAAAAAATCCATCAATAAAAATTTATAGAATTTTAAAATGAACACAACATTGGGTTTGTCCATATTCAATTACACTTTATTATTTCCTTGTAACTACTGTGTAACAATAATGTATATACTATGGGTAAGGAATCGGGTTAGATGAATGTTCACTCTAAAAAAAAAAGTTGTTTAAATGCAGTGCTGGGTCAGGTATTGCAAACCCAACAGTTAGGTTTAAAAATGTAATAAAAAAAAAAACATCAATTAAAAATGTATTGAATAGAAAATGAACCTAACATTTGGTTTGTTCATATTTGACCCAACGGTAGGTTAAAACAGCCCAGGAATTTTTAGAGAGTAATTATGCATTGTAATTACTATAGTAAGTACAAGGAACATGGGTAACGAGGACACCTAAAATAAAGTGTTACCCTAATTATTTAATCTGCAGGAAAAACTACTGAGCTCTGTTCCAAAATATACTGAAATTCTGAAAAAAATGCTGGGTTATTTCAAGACAATTTTGGGTCAGATACGGACAAAACCACCACTGTTCATTTTTTAATTCATTTTTAGGACCAAATCTAAACTAACATTTAGACTTTTGAAATAACAGCATCTTTTGTTCTGTTTTTTTGAGCGTGTCTTGCTTTCTATGGGCTGCTTTCTTATTAGGCATCATCTTATGCTATCAGTATAGGTTAATTTGAACATCCCAAATACACAGAAACTACTGTAAATCAGCTCTTTTTTTTAGTGTACATGAACGTGTATGGGAATTTAAACACCGCTAATCATTATTATTGCAATTCGGTTTGTTGCCACCAGAGGCGCAAAATTCCCAAAGTGTACTTAAAGTATTAGATTGAAATCTTTAACAGAAAAAAAGTAATCCTTTTTAAAATTATTATTAATTATATTAAGCAAATCGACCAGACTACATTCCTCATTACACACACTAAAATACATCCATCAACATTAGGCTATGCTAAAGCAGTTTCCAAAACTGTTAACATATGATTAAAGTAAAGCGGATACAAAATATTTTATGTACAACAATTTCTCACTTATATGAAAACAAAATCCACTCATTATAATACACCACTTAGGCTATTTAATAAATGAAACTACAATTTGTACTTTGTTCTAGCCTATCCATAAGCTCAACGAAAGCTGCAGTACATCAATTATTTACCAAAAACAAAATAACAATTCTCCGATCCATACCCTGTGTAAACCTTCATTCCCAACAAACCTTATCCAGACCCTAAAACACTTTACGAAGACCGTGATTGAGCAGAAAACAATTTCAAACTTGCGACGGAAACCACGCATTTATATCCAAATGTCGCGACTTCGGGTTTAAACTACACTCGCTTTACATCCTAAAACAGTCCAATATCTATCAGAAGTGAGTGACTAGTGTCCTATAAAGCTCTTACCGTGTGTGTTGATCGGTATCCACATGTGAGAGCTGTGTAATCTCCGTTCAGTGTGTGTGTACTGCGGCTCTTTGCGTACTGAAGTGACTCTCGGAGTAGCGGCTCGAGCTCGTGGATTCACCGGGATCATCCCACTCCGGTGGGCGGGCAGGTATGAGTGTAAACCGACCCCCAACACAAACGCGACAGCAGAGGGAGGGAGACTGTTTTTTGGGGGGGTTGACTTGCACTATAAAAGACAAAACGCTTTAGACATTAGTGAACTCATATTAAAGTGTTTTATAGTGTTGTTTTTGTCATGCGGGAAGATTAAATAGACATACTGTAATAGACATACTGGCTGTGTGTGTGCGTGTGTGTGCGCGCGCGTGTGTGTGTGTGTGTGTGTGTGTGTGCGAGTGCAAGAATGAGTATGAGAGAGAGTGCAAGATTGAGAGAATGTGTGTGAAGAGTATAAGAATGAGTGTTGGAGAGTTCAGTGTAGTCTCAGTGCTGGAGTTCTTATTGTAATTGGCGGTTCATTCCGCTGTGGTGATCCCTGATAAATCAATAATATCTGGCTGCAAACTTTCACATGCAAGCTTTTTTATTAATATTATGCAACAAACATACAATATGAACAAAAGAGATAAAAAGGGTTTCATAAATAAAATTTCAGCAAATTAAACGAGTTTAAATGATTTACACCAAAGAAAGTTTTATATGCAATATAATCGTTAGAGTCTTTTAAGGAGTTCACATATAAACCAAAGCCCTTTCTTAAAAAAATAAACAAGTAAAGGTGTTTCTTTGACAATTTACATTTATGGTTGAAAATTTTAGCCAGAAAAAAAATTAATTAATAACAAATTAATTAGGGGGGGAGGGGGTTGTTGGAAATGAGAATTGTTTAATGCAATTGGAAAAGTCAACCCAAAACACTTTACAGTAAGTACACTCCCAAAATAAATGATTTAGTGTTTTGTCATTAAGTACAAAACGAGAAATTTAGTTAGTTTGGTATTTATTGGGTAGTAATTATGAATGATTTGGATATATATATATATATATATATATATCTATATATCCAAATCATTCATAATTACTAATTATTCATAATTATATGTATATATATATATATGTATATATATGTGTGTGTGTGTGTGTGTGTGTGTGTGTGTGTGTTAAATGCTTATTAAAGCATTCACTGTGGCACTGGCAATTTTTACTGGGGCACGTACCACTGAAAATGGGGTCTAGTGACATCCCTGCCCTTAAGTATGAAATGGGTATTCCTTTATGTCCTGTGGGTTCCTTTATGTGTTTTCAACCCAACCCTGTAGAATCTACAGCAGCAGTTCGTCTTACTATAAATCATTTACAGCACAATTTATCTGGCTGTATATGTATTTACAGTATTGTATATCTTTACTGTGAAATATACAGTCATTTTCCACAATGCAACTTTAAAATACAGTACCATGCTACATAACTTTTCTACGGTGTAATACAGTTCATATTACGGTTAAATACTGAGTAATTTAGGGCATCAATCTGGCTCAGTGGTTAGCACTGTCACCTCGCAGCAAGAAGCTTGCTGGTTCGAGTTCTGGCTGGGTCAGTTGGCATTTCTGTGTGGAGTTGGCATGGGTTTCCTCCAGGTGCTACGGTTTTCCTCACAGTCCAAACACATGCACTATAGGTAAATTGAATAAACTAAATTCTGTAGTGTATGAATATGAATGAGTGTGTATGGGCGTTTCCCTGTGATGGGTTACAGCTGGAAGGCCATACGCTGCTTAAAATATATGCTGGATAAGTTGGTGGTTCATTCCGCTGTGGTGACCCCTGGTAAATAAAGGGACTAAGCTGAGGGAAAATAAATGAATGAATTTTTTTTTTGTAATTAACCGTCTTCATTTACTCTCTACTTTCCAAGTTCTCTCTACTTTCTACTTTCCAGGTGTCTCTCACCTGTTTTCCTGATGATCCCCTGCAGGGAGGTCAATCACAAAAACATCATTGAGCCAATGTTCACCAAACACCAAGCACTAATCTAATCTTAACGTTCTCTTCATTACCACAAGCTCACCGCACTACATGCTCAGATGTTTAGATGCTCACCCAGAGTCGTGTTTTCTGGACGAGGAGCCGTCACTGATAGCTTATCATGGTTATCCATTGATCTGCAGTTATCCATTCACCATACAGACCTGTTGTTGAAAATCCACAGTTACTCCGTTATTTAAATGATTATTATGAATACATGTTGCTGATTTTAATATCATTGATTCCACTATTGAATTTGTTTCACTGAAAGACTTGGGGTCGATTTACCTAACAGCTATTTCATCTAAAACAGGTAACACTGTGCGTTTTGGCCACTTAGTTACACAACGATGCAGTTTTGGGTATTCAAAATGTATGTTAAAACAATACTATCATCATCATCTCCATGTTAAGTAATTGTGTATTATGATTATGATACTTTGGACAAAAAGGTCATATAATGGGATCCAACAGTTATGAAATGTAAACTCGGCTTAAAAGTGCAGTAGGTGATCTGCTGAAATGCTATCCGTTAGTATAATATCTTTCAAATGCAATCTCTCCAAAGCCATGCCTCCTAAAAAATCACCAACGTGCACATTAAGGATGAGAGAGACCCACTAGATCAGGCATGGGCAAACTCGATCCTCGAGGGCCGGTGTCCCTGCAGACTTTTGCTCCAACACTAATCAAACACACCTGAACACCCTAATTAGTGTCTTCAAGATCACTAGAAAGCTACAAGCAGGTGTGTTTGATTAGGGTTGGTGCAAAACTATGCAGGGACACCGGCCCTCGAGGATCGAGTTTGCCCATCCCTGCACTAGATCATGTCATTCGCTAGTTAGAAAACTTTATAGTACCTTATAATACTATTCCCAATGAAAAAAACTATTATATCTAGCAGGTTTTCAGTGGTGTAGCAAGCAAAACTTGTCATAATATGCAATCTTTCATGCATGCAAGGATTGCTGGTCTTACTCTCTCAAGCGCTTTGTCCTAAAGCAACTACTGTATGTATAGTGGTTGGCCGGCAACGTGCAGGATTTACACTTATTACTAAGCCATGCTATTTCAGTATTGGTAAACGATATTCACCTTATTCTCCGCATACGAGTGGGCGCAGCCATTTGAATCATTTTGGCTCAAAACTTCCGGTCTCATTCACTTCCATTCATTTTTAAACATTAAAAACAGCTCGTTTTGCTGCTTGGTGTTGCAAACTGATATTTTCTCATTATATTATTCTACTTTGTCTGTATTGTAATGCAAACACTTGTTTGTAGAGTAAGTAGTTTGATCGTTTTTTGCCGTTTATTATTCCTAGTCATTTCTCCCATAGGCAACTGAATCGGAAGTTCTAAAACAATCGCAAAAACACACGCACTTCCGCATTGAAGAATAAGGTCAATAGGGAGGGCGTCAAAGGCTGTCATTGTTCAAAAATGAACCAATGTGAATATAAAACAACATCAGCTCAGTAAAGCAGGCTAGGCGGAATAGCGCTATTAATGATGTTTTGTTGTTAAACTAAATAAATATCTACATTATCGATGCTGTAAAAGGACCTTGTGAAACTGAAAATAGTCACATCAATCTTTCACCAGAAGATTTCAGTGGCTGAACAACACTTCTGTGCATATAACCAGCCTGATCTCACGGGAAAACGTAAGCATTTTACGTTTTGTCAGTTTAGTTGCTAATTCGATCAAATTCGTACGAGTCATACAAAAATGTACGATTTTAAAAGAGGCGTGGCACCCCACCCCTAAACCCAACAGTCATTGGGTGATGAGCAAATCGTACTAAATAGTACGAATCAAGCTGCGGTCACACTAGAGTTTGATAATGCCAAATTCTGTCATGCGGTGCTGCGAAAAGGTGCGGGATTAAACAAGATGATTAGACATTAAAAAAGCGAGCGATTGCTCCATGTTTTAAATCTGTCCAGAGAGGTCATATTTTGATCTTCGATTGGTCTCACGCAGTCAGGTGATGCGATTTCGCAACTTGACGCATGAACTTGTGTTTCTGGTCTGACGCATTCGCGAGCTTATGAATGGAAGTCTATGGGAAGAAAAGTGCAGTGTGACCGCAGCTTTAGATCGTATGAATTGATACGAATTAGCCACTTAATCAAAAAGTTACGAATTGCCGTGAGATTGTGTTGATATAACGCATTCATAACAACACAATCTACATCAGCTCTGCGTGACTAAAATACTTTTAACACAGAACATCACCTGTCTAAAAGAAATACTTCAGTCATGGTGTCGTCCTTCCTCCAGTGTGCAAAACTAACTCTAATATTGATTCAGGATTTTGAAGTTTTGATTCAGCATTTGATTTTAACAGCAGTCACTTGTGTCCACGTGACTGCGGCGCATGTGAATGCGCAAACAGTGGATCTGCGCGAACAGGGGTGTGCAGTACAAATCTACATTTGCTGACAGACAGTTTGAGCTATTTATCAGAATTATGGGGGTTGTCGGCCTTACAATATTTAATTGGATAAAAATTTTTTTTTGTTTTATGTCTTACGCAGAATATAACATACATAAATGCATTCAGATCATTTACTTTAATCATTATTATTGTAATGTGAAGAGACTTTCAACTAGCACAACAAAAAATGTTTCTGAAGACAATCACCTATTGCACCTAGGAGACCTATTAAGCCCATTTTTACAAGATGTAAAATAAGTCTCTGATGTCTCAGAGAGAGTGTGTGTGTGTGTGTGTGTGTGTGTGTGTGTGTGTGTGTGTGTGTGTGTGTGTGTGTGTGTGTGTGTGTGTGTGTGTGTGTGTGTGTGTGTGTGTGTGTGTGAAGTTTCAGCTAAAAATACCACACAAATCATTTGTTATCACTCTCTGAGGCTGCCTCTTTTATGCTGTGTTCACACCAGACGCGGAACACGCGGATAAATTGCGCTGTTCGCGTGGAAGTAGACGCGTGAACATTTTGAGTTTACTCGCTTCATTCTCACATCAAAATCTGCTTCATTCGAGCATCTCAATCCGCTTTATTCGTGCGTCAAATCCGCTTCATCCGCGCGTTGAATTCACTTCAGAACAGATGCTGATTCGCGTGGTGGGCAGGGCTGACTGTAGCTTTGTTGCTAAATGGCTAACACTGATTTTATTGAGGGAATAGCTGTTTATGTGCTTTATAAAGGCTAAAAAACAGCGTCGATTTGTTTGGAGCCATGTCTGAGTCCACTAGATGCTTTCAGAGGTGATTGTAGGTGTGATGTGATTCGGATGTGATGTGATTCCGATGTGATTGTGGGTGTGATTTGGATGTGATTATGACGTGATGTGATTTGGGTGTGATGTGATTCGGTTGTGATTCGGATGTGATTGTGATGTGATGTGATTTGGGTGTGATGTGATTCGGTTGTGATTTGGATGTGATTGTGACGTGATGTGATTGTGACGTGATGTGATTTGGGTGTGATGTGATTCGGTTGTGATTTGGATGTGATTGTGACGTGATGTGATTGTGACGTGATGTGATTTGGGTGTGATGTGATTCGGTTGTGATTTGGATGTGATTGTGACGTGATGTGATTTGGGTGTGATGTGATTCGGTTGTGATTTGGATGTGATTGTGACGTGATGGGATTTGGGTGTGATGTGATTCGGTTGTGATTTGGATGTGATTGTGACGTGATGTGATTGTGACGCGATGTGATTTGGGTGTGATGTGATTCGGTTGTGATTTGGATGTGATTGTGACGTGATGTGATTGTGACATGATGGGATTTGGGTGTGATGTGATTCGCTTGTGATTTGGATGTGATTGTGACGTGATGTGATTGTGACGTGATGTGATTTGGGTGTGATGTGATTCGGTTGTGATTTGGATGTGATTGTGACGTGATGTGGTTGTGACATGATGGGATTTGGGTGTGATGTGATTCGGTTGTGATTTGGATGTAATTGTGACGTGATGTGATTGTGACGTGATGTGATTTGGGTGTGATGTGATTCGGTTGTGATTTGGATGTGATTGTGACGTGATATGATTGTGATGTGATGTGATTTGGGTGTGATGTGATTCGGTTATGATTTGGATGTGATTGTGACGTGATGTGATTTGGGTGTGATGTGATTCGGTTGTGATTTGGATGTGATTGTGACGTGATGTGATTGTGACGTCATGTGATTTGGGTGTGATGTGATTCGGTTGTGATTTGGATGTGATTGTGGTGTGATGTGATGCGATGTGATTTGGATGTGATTTGATTCAGAGGTGATGTGATTCACATGTGATGTGGTGTGCTATGGATGTGATTGTGGGTGTAATAGTGATGCGGGTGTGATTGTAGGTGTGATGTGATTTGGATGTGCTGTGATTCCGATGTGATGTGCTTCAGATGTGAGAGACACCCAGCTCTGTGAGCTCATAACCTCCTCCAGAAACTTAACCTGGATGATGGGAGCTTTCAGTAGTGCTTCTGACTGAGCCGAGCCAAGTTTGATGAACTGTTGTCCGGTGTAGGCAGGAGGATTTTCTCTCGGGACA
>NC_079450.1:4755115-4760115 GCF_903798145.1 Danio aesculapii | reverse complement strand
TTTCAGATGGCAAATTCACTAGCGGGCACTGTCTTCATTTTTGTAAAACATGAAATACATTGCTCTGGGTACTTTTTATTGAAATTTTAGATGACAAATCCACTAGAGGGCGCTGTCTGCTATTTGCAAAACATAAAACATGCTGCTCCGAGTACATTTTATTGCACATTTCAGATTGCAAATCCTTTAGAGGGCGTTGTCTACATTTTTGTGAAACATAAAATTTGCTGGTCTAGGTATGTTTTTATTGCACTTGTCAGATGAAAAATCCACTAGAGGGCACTGCCTGCAATTTTGCTAAACATAAAACATGCTGCTCTCAGTAATTTTATTGCAATTTTAGAAGGCAAGTCCACTCGACTGCGCTGTCTGCAATCTTGCAAAACATTAAATACTTTGCTCTGGGTACATTTTATTGTACATTTCAGATTGCAAATCTACTAGAGGGCGCTGTCTACATGTTTGCAAAACATAAAATCTGCCTGATCTCAGGAGGAAACGTAACTATACTTTTTTGTCAGTTTAGTGGCTAATTTGTAAGAGTTCAGTCATGCAAAAATGTACGATTTTGAAAAGGAGGCATGGTGCCTAACCCAGCCCTTAAACCCATTGCAGGGTAAGCAAATCGTATTAAATTGAATGATTGACATCATTCAAAGTCATAAGAATTAGCCACTAAATCAAAAAGTTACGAATTGCCATGAGATTGTGTTTTAAAAAAATACATTGCTCCGGGTACATTTTATTGCACATTTCAGATGGCAGATCAGCTATGGGGCGCTGTATTATTTTTGTGAAACAAAAAAATATGTTGCTCGGGGTGCGTTCTTCGTTTTTTTTTTTTTTTTGTACATTTTATATGGCAAGTCCACCAGAGGGCGCTGTCTGCAATTTTGCAAAACGTAAAATATGCTGCTCTGGGTACTTTTTTATAGCAAATTTTAGATGACAAATTCATTAGAGGGCACTGCCCACAATTTTGCAAAGCATTAAAAAATGAGCCTGATCTCACGAGGACACTTAACTATTTTATTGTTTGTCAGTTTAGTGGCTACTTTGCACAAATATGTTCAGTCGTACAAAAATTTTAGATTTTCAAAAAAGAGGCGTTGCACCCAACCCAGTCCCTAAACTCAACCGTCATTGGGGGTAAGCAAATTTTACTAAATTGTTCAAATGCGATCTTTCGAATTCATAGGAATTAGACACTAAATCAAAGTTACGAACTGCCGTGAGATTGTGTTAAAAAATGTTGCTCCGGGTACATTTTATTGCATATTTCAGATGGCAAATCAACTAGAGGGCGCTGTCTGCAATTTTGTAAACCATGAAATGTGAACTATGTTGCTCTGGCTACGTTTCATTGCAAATTTCAGGTGGCCAATCCACTAGAGGGCACTGTCTACATTTGCGAATCTGAACCATATTACGTTGGTTAAATTTTTGGGGGGGTAATTTCAGATACACCTTCTCGTACACTTCCTGATAATCGTTGTGCTTGTAGTTTTTTTCAGACTCACTGTGTGAAGGCTTTTTTTATATGATATTTCAGTTAGCTTTAGTTTGCTATCCTCACAAATGAACCACAATAGTCAACATTTGAAAGCCTTTCATCAAAGTTGTCTTAACTATTCAACAACACCCGTTCTTGTCTTAAAAAAAACTTTTTTTCGTCCACTTCAAATGTTAACTACTCTATCCAGTGCCCTTGCTATAGTATAAAATATATATAAATATTACATCTGGCGTCTGAATAATTTTTAGTTTGACTGTATGAATGCACTGTTTGTGGTTCCTGGACTCTTCAACCTTTCCTTTTGCCCTGACCTTTGACCTCCCCCAGTCCCTGCCGACCCCATCGTGACTCTTTTGTTTAGAGTCTGCATCTGGTCTGGAGCTTCATGTTGTTTTGTTTAGTGCTTTTAATCTCTCATTTAAGACAGAAAATCCTTCTTCCATGTCTGTGTTTGATTGTTGACTTCAACGGCCTCAAGTGTTTGGTCTGGCGAGGACAAAGTAGATCTATCTTTCTGCCTTTTTATCAATGTTTATATCCAGTGTACGCTGCTGTTGACAGAAGTAGGATCATGTTCACCACCAAGGCTGCATTTATTTAATAAAAAAAATCTGAAATATTATTACGATTTAAAAAGACTGGGCTTTATTGTAATTATAGGTCATGGAAATTATTTTTTTATTTACTCCAAAGTTGACCTTTGACTTAAAGTGTGAAACTTAAATAGCGTCACATATTATTTTTATGTAAGCTCTGTCATGTTTAACTCTGCTCCTGTCTAATCCCCAATATTTTTTTATCAACATGTTTTATTAAAACTGCATATCTTGCATTTTAATGCAGATTTATTGCTGTCTCCTGTGCTGCATCTTTGCCAACCCAAAGTCTACATCTAAGCTGTAAAGTGTGATAAAGTGAGCAGACTTGGCAACACATGAAACAGACATCAAAGTGTATTTCTCAGAGATTTACTCTTTCTGTTTTTATGAGGATATCGTAACATATTACTTCTGCTGCGCAATCTGACATGGTTTCCTCTGAACTATGAACAACTATATTTAAATTCTATATTTAGATGTCTATGAATCTTTGCTTTATGCATTGTAACTCTACGTGCTAAAATTAGACTCTACAGTGTGTTTGGAAATCCATGCATGTGCGTTCAATGTGTTTTACCTGAATTTGCCTCAACAATGGCTATTATGGAAGCCTTTTTTATTGCATTTGAGTCTATTTTGAAGTGAGAGAATTAATTAAATATTGCTAAAACAAATTTGTATGAAAATAAAATTTAAAAGCTTACACATTAAGTAAGTAAAGGTTTATTTATATAGAACCGTTCCCAGACATAGAGTCACACATAATTTCTTTTTTTTTTGCCCCCCATATTGTTTTGTGTTATTTTATAGAGATAATGCTGTTATACAACAGTTCTGCCTGGTTCTTGAATCTGATTGGCTGACAGCCATGTGATATTCTGCAGTAACACCACTCATACATACCCCTAGTGGTGTATTACTCCGACCACATAGAGTGATAGCAGATCAATAAACTCTACTTTTGACAAATATTGCAGCTGTTGAACAACATAATGTACTTTTGAGGATTTTGCAAGTGAGAATGTAGTTGTTGAGATTGTAACTGTAATTTATAATTTCGGAGATTCAGCGCATTGGCTGCTATCAGCATGTAGAGCAAAGAAATTGACGGTTTACCACAATATGGTGACGAGACTGCATAATAAGTCCTTAGGGGAGAAAAACTCAGCTTTTTCTTTTCATATTTCAAAATACAGCTGAACAAGTCATTAAAAATTAATGTAAATGACGTTTTATGTCGATCTCTCTCTTCTGTATTTTGTATTGCTGTATTAAAACTACTGTAATCTGCTAGTGTTTGCTTTGCGTTGGCTTTTTCAGGGCTAATTATTGTTATCTCCTGATTGCAACAGAGAAATACTGGGAAATCTCTGTAGACTGATGTCATTTCATGCTGTTCAGTCTTATTGGACCCTATATTACACCCGGCGCAATACGGCTTTCCTGTTTTCTGCCACTTTGTTTAAAAGCAAATCTATTTGCGCCACTTTGAACTCAGGGGTGTTTCGGTCTAGAAAAGAGGTGTGTTAAGGCGCATTGTTGGCACGTTGCTATTTTGAGAAACTGAAATAGACTGTGCAATAGACCAGCTGAAAGCAAGGCAAGTTTATTTATATAGCACTTTTTATACACAGTGACAATTCAAAGTGCTATAAACAGGAATAAAAGAAACAAGTATAAGAGAAATAAAAACAAATAATAAAATGGTTTAAAAAATTAAATAAATAAGCATAAAAACAGATCAAATGTGTTATAAAAGAATGAAAAGCAGGTCTATAGTCCAGCGCAGAGCGCGTTAGTTGTGCGCCTCGCTTACACATTGCTCAAAGCACGCAGAATGTACAGCAATACGCAAATATCTTTACAAATGAAAAAGAATTAAAGGTTTAAAATAGTTTTAAAAATATTACTTTCTACATAAATATAAAAACCACCGCCTTCATGCCTTCTTCTCGGGGGGCTTTTTATAGTTTATTCGTAACAATTTGCTTTTGTATAATGTTGTTATTATTATCATTAGTATTATTTATTATATGCATATTTATATTAATTTCATTAAAAACAAGCTTAGGTTTGTCCACCTGTCAGGGTTTTGGACCATATGGGGCATAGCATGTGTATTTCGATATAACTTTGGCAACACAATCTCACTGCAATTCGTAACTTATTGATTTAGTGGCTAATTCATACGAATTCGTACGATCTAATTCGTACAATTTAGCACGATTTACTCATCCCCCAATGATGGTTGGGTTTAGGGTCGGGGTTAGGTGCCACGCCTCCTTTTTAAAATCATACAATTTCGTACGACTGAACTCGTACGAATTAGCCACTAAACTGACAAAACGTAAAATACTTACGTTTTCTCGTGAGATCAGGCTGAACTTTGGATATAACTTGACCACACTTCGTTATTATTGCTCATTTATTCATTTGCTGGAATTAGAACTGAATTTAGAAATAGTTTTGAAACAAATCTTTGCACTTAACAAATGAAATTAATGATGTAGGTTAATGGAGGTCTGTGTGTAAAACACTTTTTTTATCCATGAAAGAGAGAAAGTGAAAGTAAAAGCGGATAGGAGGAGGCTCATTCTTTATCCTTGCGCTGCAGATGCTCTGTTTAACTGTTTTCTCACTAGTGAAGAAAACAGTCGCCATGTAAATATCAAATACGCCATGGCGCGACACAACTGACTCCTAAAGAGAATGGGAGATGAGACTCTGATTGGTTCATTCTCAAAACACCGCCCAGAACTCATTAAGAGAATAAGCTCAACTCTGTATTGAATTCGGACAAGTCCTTAATGCTTTTGCGCCCTGCGCTTCAGACTTTGCGCCTACATTGTTAAAATAGAGCCCATTATCTTATAATGTGAGCAAAA
>NC_079450.1:4690115-4750115 GCF_903798145.1 Danio aesculapii | reverse complement strand
TAAGAGTTTGGTCACTGAGCATCTTTAGGATCAGAAAATAATACATTTAAATTCTCTATGAGGTGAAGCAAAAACAAACAAAGTACAAAAATTCAACTAAATGTAATATATATTTAATGGTTCTCTTGATTTTTCTTCTTTATTACAGTTTTATTTAATAGATTCCTTAACATATTCATTGGGATGTACTCACTTTTACACCATGATCTTAAGGTATTTAGTTAGACTAGTTCGAGTTTTGGCTTTAGTACCGACTAATCTTATGTATAGTTGAAGTCTGAATTATTCACCTTACTGTACATTTTCTGTTTAATGAAGAGAAGCTTTTTATTCAACACATTTCTAAATATAATAGTTTTAATAACTAATTGGTAACACTTTACAATAAGGGTGCTTTAGTTAACATTAGTTGGTGCATTAGTTAACATGAACTAACAATGAATAATGCATCTGTTAAGGATTACTTAACATTTGATTATGCTATTTATTTATGTGTTAGCTTATGCATTAGTAAACAGGAACTAACAGTAAACAACGACTTTGTTCAGCATTACTTAATCTTTGTTAATATTAATTTACACATATTATAATGCATCTCAAAAAACAATAATCACTGTTTTAATGAATGTTTGTAACATTAGTTATTGCTGGTTCAGTGGTAAGTCATGTTAGTAAAGAGTTAATAAACGCTAGTAAAGCATCAGGTAGTGTTGGAATAGTGTACACTTTACAATAAGGTTCCTAATCCTATAACAAACACTTTGTTAATGATAAGTCATGTTAGTAAATAGTTAACAAACATAAATAACAGTTTTATTTAATAGATTCCTTAACATTAATATTGGGATGTACTCACTTTTACACCATGATCTTAAGGTATTTAGTTAGATTAGTTTGAGTTTTGGCTTTAGTACCGAATAATCTTATGTATAGTTGAAGTCTGAATTATTCACCTTACTGTACATTTTCTGTTTAATGAAGAGAAGCTTTTTATTCAACACATTTCTAAATATAATAGTTTTAATAACTCATTACTAACACTTTACAATAAGGGTGCTTTAGTTAACATTAGTTAGTGCATTAGTTAACATGAACTAACAATGAATAATGCATCTGTTAAGGATTACTTAACATTTGATTATGCTATTTATTTATGTGTTAGCTTATGCATTAGTAAACAGGAACTAACAGTAAACAACGACTTTGTTCAGCATTACTTAATCTTTGTTAATATTAATTTACACATATTATAATGCAACTCAAAAAACAATAATCACTGTTTTAATGAACCCACAGATGTTTGTAACCTTAGTTATTGCTGGTTCAGTGGTAAGTCATGTTAGTAAAGAGTTAATGAACGCTAGTAAAGCATTAGGTAGTGTTGGAATAGTGTACACTTTACAATAAGGTTCCTAATCCTATAACAAACACTTTGTAATGATAAATCATGTTAGTAAATAGTTAACAAACATAAATAACAGTTTTATTTATTAGATTCCTTAACATATTCATTGGGATGTACTCACTTTTACACCATGATCTTAAGGTATTTAGTTAGATTAGTTCTAGTTTTGGCTTTAATACCAAATAATCTTACGTATAGTTGAAGTCTGAATTATGTACCCTACTGTATATTTTCTGTTTAAAGAAGAGCAGATTTTATCAACACGTTTCTAAACATGATAGTTTTAATAACTCATCTCTAATAACTGATTTATTTTATCTTTGACATAATGACAGCACATAATATTTGACTAGATATTTTTCAAGACACTTCTATACAGCTTAAAGTGACATTTAAAGGCTTAACTAGGTTAATTAGGCAAGTTAGGGTAATTAGGCAAGTCATTGTATAATGATGGTTTGTTCTGTAGACAATCCAAAACAAATATAGCTTAAAGGGGCTAATAATATTGACCTGAAAATGGGTTTAAAAAATTAAAAACTGCTTTTATTCTAGCCGAAATAAAACAAATAAGACTTTCTCCAGAAGAAAAAATATTATCAGACATACTGTGAAAATTTCCTTGCTCTGTTAAACAGCATTTGGGAAATATTTAAATTTACTGGAGGGCGAATAATTTTGACTTCAACTGTATATAAACACACACACAAACATCTTACTAGACATTTTATAATATAATAGAAATAATGAATTTAAAAGAATGATCTGTATATGGTGTACTCCTATATGCTGAGCACTGCAGTATTTCAGAGCAAAAATACCCCCAAAACATTTAATCAGGTGTATTTAAACAGCACCGTGGTCTATTTTAATTCTGCAAGTGTCAGTATTTCAGCCTCTTTAGGTGGTCTGTCCAGCGTGTCCCATTGTCTCGTCTGTCTCCGCTGGCCTCTCATGCTCTTTGTGCCGGTCAGGAAACACATCCTCTGCTTTCTTTCTTCCTTTCAGTCTGATGTTCGGAGGTGAAACCTTTTTAGGGACCCTTCAGCACCTGCTGCGTTTACAAAACACGTGGCTATAAGTGGGCCGGGCTTGTAAAGACAAGAGATCAGGAGATTGTTCTTGTTCTTCTGAGTTTAGATCCAGTTTCTGCTTTTTATTCTCCGCTGGCGCATGTCAGGCTTACACATTCATCAACATTTGGTTCTGAATGACAGGAACGCGACCACGAAACACACGCACACACACGCTTGGTGTTATTTTAGGGTTGCATGTAAAAGTCTCTGATGTCCCTAGAGTGTGTAGCGAAGTTTCAGCTTAAATTATCGCACAGATAATGTTTCATATCTCGTTGAAATTGACCCTTTTAGACTTTGGTGACTGTCGCTTTAAATTCAAATGAGATTGCGCTCTTTTTATTTATGTATTTATTTTTAAAAGAGGGCAGAGCTACAAATGCCTGTGTGTCAGCATAGTGGCAGATTCAAAACAGTGTAACGTTGTTTCTGTGAAAATGTGAAAGATGCTGTTACGTTCCCCTCAACTCTTTCTAGGGGGACACAGGAACGCAACAGAATATTAGTGGAGTTTTGTGTGTGTGTGTCAGCAATGAGGTCACATGAGCAACTTCTCAAAGGACTAAATAAAGAAAATGCAACTGGAATAAAGATTAACAATATTTATTAAAGGATTAAGGGAGGGTTCCAAAAGAAAGGCTTCAAGAGGGGGTTCAAGCCAAAACAACAAACAAATGTTCTCTAACTAAGAGAAAGGGAAGAACTGAATAATCTATCAAAGAAAAGAAAAGAAAAATACATCAAAAATACTCTCACTCCCTTACTAACTTAAACAGGAGAAAATGGTTACAAAAAGAAAAATGGCACCCCCTCTCTACTAACCCAATCCCAAATTAACAGAATAAAGAGTGGATAACAAAGTAGTATTGAAAACAAAAAATTAACTTACAATCAAAAAGAGTTCGAGGCAAATGCTATTTCAGATGATCAACAGCATCAACAGAACTTAAACAAATTAAAGCTCCTAATCAACAAATAATGCTTAAAGAATCAAACTAAATATATATTTATAAAGCCTCACAAAAACAAAGCCTCCACACACACACAAAAACACAATGTTCTAGTGGAGAACTGCCGTTTAAATGCCCATTGCTTTTCTCGTCCTCCAATCACGGAGTGGTTCATAAGTGGCAGCAGGTGATGGTCATTAGCTCCAACTAGGGTGTAGCAGAGAAAGAAAGAAAGAAAAAAAAACAACAGAAACAAATACGTCCTGGGACGTAACAGATGCGTTCACACCAGACACGGGTGAAGCGTCAAGCGCGAGTGATTTACATGTTAAGTCAATGCAAAGATGCGCATTGATACCCTGCTGCGCTATTTGCGCAAATGAGGCACCGCGAATGACGACGTTATTTGCGTGAATTGAGCATTTTTGAGCAGAGTTGGAAAATCTGAACTTTAGCGGACGTTCGTCAGATCAGGGGCTTGCTCCCGTATTGGCGTGATTATGATGCAGCGCCTGTTGTTGGTGTCTTGACGGGAAATCCTCCTGCTGACACTGGACTACAGCTCATCAGACTGGGCTTAGTTGGAAGCACCGCTGAAAGCCTCTATCACCATGTACAGTTTCTGTACATGCGCACAAAGCTGTGTGCACATGGCGCCGAATGAATATGTGATGTTTTTCAGCCTTCCTAAAGCACATAAACCCAGCTACTCTCTCAATAGACCCTTTTCACAATGACGTCACTTAACTTCCCCCTATCGACAACGCAGTGTATTTTTAGTTCCGGTTTACCTTTTGAATGAATGGGAGACTTCTCTGGAAAATTTACAAATAAAAATATTAACGCCGCACGATCTGATTTTAGACTATTATTGGTATTGGGCACGTGTCCAAATGCTTCCCTTTCAATCCTGAACTGCTTTCTGAGTTTGAAAATGATTCTTTAAGGTATTAAGAATAGGAATAAGCTATTGTTTTTCAAGGAAAGCATCCTTTTCTCTTATTAATTCAGTTTATTTCCTCAATAATGGATGTATTTTTACTTTAATGCTGCTCTGAATAGACATTTATATTATCTGTTATATGTAAATGTTCCAGCATGAGTAAAATCTTTATTAAATCTTCTTATATTACCTGGTAAGTCTTTTGTCTATAAAGGCGACCAGTTTCATAATATATTATTTACGCATCTATTAATGTTTTGTTCAGTTTCTCCATTTGAATGAATAAATTATGTCCTACTGCCACCTTATGGGTGGATTTAATTTGATATTAGTACTACCTTTTAATTAATAATGCTACAGATAAATTCATAATCTAATAATACTGAATTCAAATGCAGCTTTCTTGGTGTTATTTTTGCAATAGTACAGTTTTATAATGATTTAGTTTGATTATTAAGAGTCACATACAACATTATTATATTATTTAATTTAATTTGAATATTAAATAGACATAAATGTTTTATGTTCATGAATAAAACACCCATCTAGAAATAAAATGTCAGAGAACTGAGCAGCAGAATGTGGATAATATCAATGTGTTTGTGAATCAGCCGTCCACTGTAAACAACCACAGTAAAACACCCTCAGTTTTATTTATTACTTATTCTTCAGGACACAAATAAACAATAAAAATAATTCTGACATAAAAAAAGATGTGCAGCACCCGAGAAAACATCTGAAATCTTTATTTGACAAATGCTGACAAGTCCATACCAACTTCATCTGCAGTAAAGACAGCAACACAAACCAACACAGACTCTGTTTAAAGTCCCATTTTCTTGGTTCAAGCAGAAATCTGGATTATCCGTAAGTTTTTTTTAGATGTCAGATGTCTCACCTTGATGCAGACAACAGAAAACAGTCATAGTCACAGTCTAACCATTTCTGTAGTAAATATACAGCTGACTGGGTGAGTTCTCTATGGGGATTTCTGTGTAGGCGGAAGTAAAGATACACTGCATGGAGTGAAACCGGAAAACTCGTGACGTCATGTGAAAAGGGTCTATAAAATCAGTATTAGCCATTTAGCAATGAAACTTGAGTCACCGGGCAGACAGAAGCCCTGCCCATGACGCGAATCCGCCTCTATTGTGAAGTGAATTTCACACGCGAATGAAGCGAATTTGACGTGCGAATGAAGCTAGTAAACTGAAAACGTTCATGTGTCTATTTATGCGCGAATATCATGATTTTATTCGCATATGCCACATCCAGTGTGAACACAGCATCAGAATGCATCACTCAATAAAGATTACAGTTTATATTTGGGCTTCATCTAAAACTCCACATTTATAATCCTCTAAGTCTTAGCTGACATTAACTCAAATCTTTAATGCCGGATGGCTGCTTCTCACTCAGGGCTGTTTATGCTAATGATCACTAGTAGGCGGGGCTTTCCCCTCTGATGACACGAAGGGAGAGTGTCAATCAAAGTGTTTCTGCAGATATTTAAGTTTGATTATATAAAATAGAATTGATTTCTACCATTAGTGCCTGGTTATATTCATACACTGCACACACACAACTGTGTTTAAACCACTTATAAAAGTGATTTTTGCATAATAGTTCCTCTTTAAATGCTCTCAGTTTGATGGTAGTATGAGTTATTAAAGATGAACGGCATGAAATGTGAAGTTCTGTTGTCAAGTACACAGTGGGAGAGAAAATCTAAAAAGGTTTAATTTCTTTTTAAATATTTCCAAAGTGCTATTTAATGGAGGGAAGACACATTATTAAACATATTTTAGATGATAATAAGGTAACACAATACAATAAGGTCCATTATCTCTCAGGACCTGAAGTGGGACACTTACATTGATTCCATTGTCAAAAAAGCTCAACAGAGGCTTTACTTTCTTCGTCAGCTGAGGAAGTTTAACCTCCCAAAGGAGCTGCTGAAATAGTTCCACACCTCCATCATTGAATCAGTCATCTGCACATCAATAACTGTCTGGTTTAGCTCAGCTACTAAATACGATCTCCAAAGACTACGTCGAATAGTTCGGACTGCTGAGCGAATCACTGGTACAACCCTACCTACTCCCCAAGAACTGTACTTATCCAGAGCGAGCAGGAGGGCTGCCAAAATCACTCTGGACTCCTCACACCCAGCACACTGCCTCTTTGAACTGTTACCTTCTGGTCGACGCTACAGAGCACTGCGCACCAGAACAGCCCGACACAGAAACAGTTTCTTCCCTCAGGCAATACATCTCATGAACACTTGATGATAATAATTGTGGAACCAACATCACTACTTGCCATACACTTTTATACACATATACACTTTTTTAACAACACACTTTACATGCCAATTTGCACATAACAGCTGCACATATAACGCTGTATATAGTAATAAACCTGTACATACACTTGTCAATTGTATATTTGCACGCACTACTTACTTCTATTTTTAAAAAATATATATTTATAATCTGTTTTTTGTCCTGTCTCTGTTATCCTGTTGCACTGTAGAAGCTCTGTCACCAAAACAAATTCCTCGTATGTGTGAACACACCTGGCAATAAAACTCATTCTGATTCTGATTCTGATTAGTTAATGCATTTACTAACATGAACTAATCATGAACAACACTTGTACAGCATTTATTAATCATAATTGAACATTTAATAATGCATTATTAACATCCAAGTCCATGCTTGTTAACATTAATGCACCATGAGTTAACATGAACTAACAACGGACAACAGTATTTTCATTAACTAACGTTAACTAACATGAACAAATACTGTAGTAAACGTACTGTTCATTGTTTGCTCATGTTAGTAAATGCATTAATTAACATTAACTAATGAACCGTATTGTAAAGTGTGACCCATAATAGTTTTATTAAAAAAGTTATCGCTTTTTAATCTTTTACATGATGACAGCACATAAGATTTGATTAGATATTTTGCAAGATACTAGTGTTCAGCTTAAAGTGACATTTAAAGGCTTAATTATTATGTGCAAGTTAGGTTAATCAGGCAAGTTATTGGATAACAGTGGTTTCTTCTGTTGCCAATAGAGAAAAATAATAATCTTAAGTCGGATATTAATGTTAACCTTTGCCATTTTTAAGCTATATACAGTTGAAGTCAGAATTATTAGCCCCCTTTTGAATTTGTTTTTTTCTTTTTTAAATATTTCCCAAATTAAGTTTAACAGAGCAAGGAAATTTTCACAGTATGTCTGATATTATTTATTCTTCTGGAGAAAGTCTTATTTGTTTTATTTCAGCTAGAATAAAAGCAGTTTTTAATTATCTAAACACCATTTTTTGGTCAAAATTATTTATTTATTATTAAATTATTAAAATTAAAATGATTATTATTTACTTTAAACTATATATATTTTTTCGATTAGTCTACAGAGCAAACCATCTGTCAGGGCCAGTAAGCAGAAAAAAAAAATATTTATTGTAGAAGCCAAAAAATATTTAATCAGACAGATCAGCACATGAGCAAGAATGGCAAAATTTTTTTTTTAAATCCTCTAAAAAGGGCAATGTCTCAGTCTCAGGGGGAAAAAAACACAAACTCTGTTCGACAAATGGAAACAAAATGCTCTTCAGCAAGCAGTCTTCCCAGTCTGATAGAAAGAACAACTATTTAGTCCCAAAAATGAAAAAAAAAAAAGGCAAAAGAAAATACAGACTTCGCTGGAATAGTTGGTGGGGGTGGGGGGTGGGTTGTTGGGGGTGACTGGAAAGAGCCAGGAACAAAAATCAAAATAGAGGCAGGTGTATTAGTCAGAACCAAGCCAGTGTCCAGGACATCATAAATTCAGGGAGCACAAGAGCAAAGACTTCGGGCAAGCCAGGGACTACACAGAAAGACTGGGAAGGTAGGGAGAGAGTCCTGGAGTCAAAGAGAAAAAGGTTATCTAAAAACCTTCAGTTCACCTATATTTGATGTTGCAGGGTCAGAAGCAAACAACAATCTAGCACAGAGAACAGCACAAACTAAGAGAATTAAAAATGGGAGCTAATGAGGAGAAAATGAGCAAAGACATGTGAAACAAATCAACTAAATGAATGAGAACGAGGGGGTGGAGAGAAACAAAATGGAAGCACAAACAAAGGAACATGTGGCCAATACAAACAAACCAAACAGATAGAACCAGTCCTGACACCATCGTTTTACAATAACTTGCCTAATTACCCTAACCTGCCTAGTTAACCTAATTAACCTAGTTAAGCCTTTAAATGTTACTTTAAGCTGTATAGAAGTGTCTTGAAGAATATCTAGTCAAATATTATTTACTGTCATCATGACAAAGATAAAATAAATCAGTTATTAGAAAAGAGTTATTAAAACTATTATGTTTAGAAATGTTGATAAAATCTTCTCTCTGTTAAACAAAATTTTGGGAAAAAAATAAACAGAGGGGGTAATAATTCAGGGGGGCTAACAATTCTGACTTCGAGCGTATATCTTGTTCCAGCCAAACTAAAAGAAATAAGACTTTCTCCGGAAGAATAATACGAAATACTGTAAAAAAAAAAAAAGTTTCCTCTTTTAAACATAATTTGGAAGATATTTGAAAAAGAATTTAAATTTTACAGGAATACTAATAAATTTGTCTTAAGCTTTAAATCCCAATGTCGTCTGGAAAAATAAAGAGAAGAATTTATTGATGTTGAGAGAGGAATTATTGAATTGAGAGAGGAATTTATTGATGTTGAGAGAGGAATTATTGAATTGAGAGAGGAATTTATTGATGTTGATTTTGGGTTCATGAATTAGAAACAAAATTCTGTACACTGATATATCTTATGTTGTAAACACTGCATCATTCATTCATTTTCCTTCAGCTTAGACCCTTATTTATCAGGGGTTGCCACCGCGGAATGAGCTGCCAACTATTCCAGCATATTTTTAACATAGCGAATGCCCTTCCAGCTGCAACCCAGCACTGGGAAACATCCATACACACTCATTCACACACGCACTCATACACTATGGCCAATTTACTTCATCCAATTCCCCTATAGCGCATGTGTTTGGACTGTGGGAGAAATCAAAGCACCCGAAGGAAACCCACGCCAACACGGGGGGAACATGCAAACTCCACACAGAAATGACAACTGACCCAGCCGGGACTCGAACCAGTGACCTTCTTGCTGTGAGGCCACAGTGCTAACCTCTGAGCTAACATGCCGCCCAACACTGCATTATTCTTTTTTTTTAATGTGAAAAGGGAAGTGGATGTGTGAAACCAGATGCTTGGCTTTGTTGTTTAACCCTGCCAGAGTGTTTCCTGTTTGCTTAGTCAGATCTGCCCGGATGAATATAAACAGAGGAAAACAGAAACCTGCCTGTCACTTCTCAAGAGTCCACAACCACAAAACATGCTTTTATTTTTGTCTAACCACTGTGTCATTGAAGGTGCTTCACTTGCCCTGTGCACTTTAAATAGTAAAAACAAAAATCATTCAAAGATGGTCAAATGATTTGAAGTAAAATGCAGTAAAACATTTTAATTTGCCGTTTTAAATGATAATTTTACTAATATTTTTATTCAATTCAATTCACCTTTATTTGTGTAGCGTTTTTACAATGTAGATTGTGTTAAAGCAACTTCACATAGAAGATCATAGTAAATTAAAACAGTGTAGTTCAGTTTGTAGTGTTTAAGTTCAGTTCAGTTCAGTGTGGTTTAGTAATCACTACTGAGAGTCCAAATATTGAAGAGCAAATCCAACGATGCGCAGCTCTACAGATCCTGAACCATGCAAGCCAGTGGCGACAGCGGAGAGGGAAAAACTTCACTAATTGGCGAAAGTGAAGAATTAAAAAACCCTCAAGAGGAACCAGGCTCAGTTGGGGACGACCATTTCTCCTATAGCCAAACGTCTTGTGTAGAGCTGCAATCTAGGCACTGAAGAAGCTGGACGTCAGCGAGACTCATCTGTCCCCGGAGCGTCACAGGAATGCTCTCAACTCCTCCGTGACCACCACAGCAGCTGCTCAGGATACGGCCAGGTCCAGGATTATGAAAACCTTGGGATCATCTTGGGATCATCTCGACATAGGTGGAAATAGAGAATAAAGTCAAAGTTTATTTATAAAGCGCTTTTTAAAAACAACAAGTGTTTATCAAAGTGCTGTACACACATACACCATCTAAAACAAAGGACAAATACATCAGACACATGACTCTCTAACACAATCTCACAGCAATGCGTAACTTTTTGATTTAGTGGCTGATTCGTATGAATTCGTACGATCTAATTTGTACAATTTAGTACGATTTGCTCATCCCCCAGTGACGGTTGGGTTTAGACAACCCAGGCTCATTCTGAAAACGTAGTCCCGAGGACGTTTCTAGAGACTGCAAAATACGTCCCGGGAGGTACGTATTTTTGCAGTTTTTTGTTTGCGCGAATCTGTCCGACTGGCTGAATGATTGACTGGGCCAATCGGCCGACCGACCCACCCTCCTCCTTCCCTGAACCCAACCAATTTTACCGATTGACCCGACCGCCTTAAACCCAACCAACGATTTGCAAAAGCCGGCCAGAAAAAGAAAAGCCCTCGTCCGATTTTTTAAAAACAATTTTATTTTATTTATTTATTTTTTTTTTATACCACGTTTTCAGATTTCACCACATTCTCACCCTGTTATGAACCTCTTCGCTTTATTTCTTGGATTCTGTTTTAGTCTTACTTGATTTCTGGAACCGCTCTTCCCCGGACTCGAACCCGGTCGTTGTGGTCAGCTCCTCTCTGCGTCTCAAGTCCGCCAACGTACAGGACGAGCTAACCGGACAAACTGGTTGCGACGGGAAAGCCCTCCACACGAAGGTAAGCGGTCAGCCGGCAAGCGCTAAAAGGAACGGCGTCATACTGCCCCGCAGCGTTCGCTTAAAAAAATGAAATGCAGCCATACGTACCTCCGGCTACATAATTCGGGGTCTCCAGAAACGTCCTCGGGACTACGTTTTCAGAATGAGCCTGGGTTGGGTTTAGGGGTGGGGTTAGGTGCCACGCCTCCTTTTTAAAATCATACAATTTCGTACGACTGAACACGTACAAATTTGTACGAATTAGCCAATAAACTGACAAAACGTAAAATACTTACGTTTTCTCGTGAGATCAGGCTGGACTCTCATATGGTATTAAAACCCAAAGAGTAAAAATGAGTTTTAAGACTAGATTTAAAAACAGAAAGGGTTGCGGCCTGCCTAACATGGGGAGGCAAATTATTCCAAAGTTTGGGGGCCACCACTGCAAAGGCATGGTCCTCCTGGTTTTTAACCTTGTGCGTGAGAAAAATTAGCATAGCTGCTGTTCATAGTGTATATAAACGAGATGTAAAAACCTGCGTGGAGCACGTTCATGCATCATACCGCTAAGTGATGCATTGAGTGTATGCTTTACTAAAGAGTCTTTAACCTAGTTTTGAACTGCGAGAGTGTGTCTGAGCCTCGGACATTATCAGGAAGGCTATTCCAGAGTAAAGGAGCCATAAATGAGAAGGCTCGACCTCCTTTAATTTAATGTCTAATAGAAAATTGTTATTATTTTACTTAGGTGGTATAGAATGACATTTTTATATATTATATATGATATACATGATGCCTATTTTTATGATATACCTAGACATAGCTGAATACTAAATGGCCACAATATTTGTTGTCTGCCCTAATGAGAATACAACACATTGTAATTGTTTTTTTTTTTTGCTTTTAAGCCTGAGTTATTAAAAATCTGAATCAGAAATCAGAAATAATTAAGTTTATAAGCCTTATCTGACTGTGTGAATGCTTTGCTAGACCATCCACGTCCACTCGACAGTACAAATCAGCTTTTAGTGTGACCTATGTTGAACTCTCATTCAAAATTCTGAATGTCAAAAGACTCCATATAGTATGTTTTGAATTACAAGGACTGGGCAACACAGTGGCTTAGTAGTTAGCACTGTGGCCTCACAGCAAGAAAGTTGCTGGTTCGAGTCCTGACTGGGTCAGATGACATTTCTGTGTGGAGTTTGCATGTTCTCCTCGTGTTGACGTGGGTTTCCTCCGGGTGCTCCGGTTTCCTCCACAGTCCAAACACATGCGCTATAGATGATTTGTCTTGCAATGTGACTATTGTGGATTCACACATTGCGACATTGCTAAAACAATATATTGTGCAGCCCTAGTGCACACACACCCACAGACACACCATAAATGCCTGCAGGCTAGTCAATCCCAGTGACCCGCCGGCTTAAAACAGCCCTAAAGGTCCATCAAAGAATCTCATTCTGTCACTCTTCCAGCAGAGACACTGACCAACAGGCCTGTGATGAAGACATAAAGAGCAGCAGTGTGTTGGGTTAACAGCAGCCAGTAAACCTGTAACCAGCAGGTCAGTGCCAGCCCTGAGGTCAACCCTTGTGTGCTGTTCTGTTGGGGGTGTTTTCATCCACTCTGAGGTGATTTTTGAGTCTTAATTTGGCCACAACTCTCTCTGTGTTTCAGCTATTAGATTCATTTTTGGTGACCAATTTTATTTTGACACATATTTTGAGAAAATGCTTTGAAAATGTAAACAGTACACTCAAACTGACTCCCCTTTGGTTATGTTGGTGGATGTTTTTGCCCCATTGACTTCCATTATAATCACATTTATTTATTGCAAAGCCATGACACTATATTATCATGCATTATTGATTGTTGACTGTTGATACCTTGATACAGTTGAAGCCAGAAGTTTACATACACTGTATAAAAAGGCACATTACCATTAAAAACATGCGACTGTTAATGTGACTAAACTTTTTCCTTTTAGGTAAGTTAGGATTATCAAATGTGTTTCTGTTGTGCTTAATAGAAGAATAATGAGAGAGATTTTTTTGAGAAATTGTTATATTTTTTCTTGAAAGTCAAAAGTTTACATGCAATAAGATTATTGTGCTTCTGAAAAAGCTCAGATGATGGTGTCAAGCTTTTGGAAGTTTCTGATTGGCTAATTGACAACATTTGAGTTAATTGGAGGCACAACTGTAGAATAGTATTTAAGGAAAACCTCAAACACACTGCTTCCTTTTGTGACAACATGGGAAAATCAACAAGCCAGAATCAATAAAAAAGCCAGATTACAATTTGCTAAATTACACTGAGAAAAAGACAAACGTTTGGAGACATGTCCTGTGGTCTGATGGAGCTAAGATTGAACTGTTTGGCCAAAATGACCAGTGTTACATTTGGAGGACAAAGGGGGAAAGCTTACAAGCCTAGGAACACCATCCCAACTGTGAAGAATGGGGGCGGCAGCATCATGTTGTGGGGCTGTTTTGCTGCAGGAGGGGCTGGTCCACTTCACAGCATAGATGGCGTCATGAAGAAAGAACATTGTGTAGAAATACTGAAGCAACATCTCAAGACATCAGCCAGGAAATTAAAACTTGGCCACAAATGGGTCTCCCAAACAGACCATGACCCTAAGCATACAGCCAAATTAGTTCAAATGTGCTTTAAGGACAACTGAGTGAATGTTTTGGAGTGGCCATCACAAAGCCCTGATCTCAATCCTATAGAGAATTTGTGGGCAGAGTTGAAAACGCTCGTGCGAGCAAATCTGACTCAGTTACACCAATTCTGTCAGGAGGGATGAGCCAAAATTCCTTCAAACTATCGTGAGAAGCTTGTGGAAGGATACTCAAAACATTTGACCAAAGTTATGCAGTTTAAAAGCAAAGCTAAAAAAATAAAAAGGAAATGTCTGTATACTTTTGACTGTCTAGAAATTAATAAAAAATCTAAAAAAAAAAAAAAAAAAAAGATTCTCTCCTTATTCTGGCATTTAGCAAATGTAAATCATTTAGGTAATCTAAACAGACCTAAAATTGTAAACGTTTAGTATTATTTAACATCAGACATTAAAAAAAATGGTTATGTTCCTTTTTTTAGAGTGTGTGTAAACTTCTGGTTTCAACTGTATGTCTGAGAAAATCTAAATAAGCAGCTCATCTCTCAGAACATAGTAAACATAGTAAGCATATTTCTGCACACACACTTTAATCTGCTGTTTTACTCCACAGAACTTCATATGAAAGCCAGAAACTCTTCAGCACAGGCCTATTTAAAGGGTTAATGCTGCAAACTGATGATCAACAGTAAAACTGACACATTTCATCTCTTCCCAATAAGAAAGTCAGCAGCAATCAAGAATGCATTATTATTCGCCTTCATGGCTTTGCAGTCAAAAATTGTGATTATAATGGAAGTCAATGGGGCAAAAACAGCCACCAACATAAGGAAAGGGGGGTCAATTTGAACAATACACAAGGGTTAAATGAGAGCGGAGACTGAGAGACGGGGCGAGGGTGAAACTCACATAATTGAGACCAAACGCTCTTTACAGACAACACAGGCTTTCTGAAGCACAGATCAAACAACATGATAAACACAGAAGATGAGCAGCGTGACTGTGATTAAGACTCAAAACTAGGTCTTGGGATGAAACGAAATGTCTTCAAATGAAAGAATCTGATGCGAGTGTGACAAATGGATTACGAGTAGGGTCAGAAAGAATATGCACGTAGTTGATTCTGTCATTTTCCTCTGGGTTAGTCCCTTATTCATCAAGGGTTGTCACAGCGGAATGAACAACCAACTCAGGGTTTCCGCGGGGTGAAATTGAAATTTTAGGCCTTAAAAAGTCTTAAATTCGCTGTTCTAGGTCTTAAATATTTTTGCACAGGTCTTATTTTTCCGATGTCCATGTAACGCTACCTCTAATGCTCATTTAAATTCTTTTTTGGTTTTCATGGTGTTGTAGTTCTTTATTTCACTAGTCCTAATGTAATTTGCACTATTACAACTACAAATGAGACCAACATCCAATGGCCAATCAGCTTTCTGTTATTGAGCCCAGTGCACGTGGCGAATGTGATGTCATCGCTGTGTTTGCGTAGGTTTGCGTAGTGTTTAATTTGAGGTGAATATGAATCACTTTGAAGAGATTTTGTCTGAAACCGGTACACCTGTGCAGACATCTTTATGATCCGTCCATGCGTGAAGATAACCAGATGACCAATAATTCTTGACTAGAAGTTGCAACAGCCGTGGGAAGGGAGGAAAGTTTTTGTAAACGTCTTTAAATGTCACTTTAAGCTGTATAGAGGTGTCTTGAAGAATATCTAGTCAAATATTAATTACTGTCATCATGGCAAAGAGAAAATAAATCAGTTATTAGAAATGAGTTATTAAAACTATTATGTTTAGAAATGTGTTGAAGAAAATCATTATTATTATAGAATTTTGTTGCTGTCTATTTTTACACTTGTGTTACTATTCCTACCATTGAGGTTAGAAAGGCTGGCAGGTAAGTAAGGCCCAATCCCAATTCTACCCCTTAGCCCTTCCTCTTACCCCTACCTCTCATTTTGCACATTCACGGGAAGGGGTAGGCGTGTCCCAATTCTCTTTAGCTTGAAGGGAAAGGGGGTAGATACCCCTTCAAACGGAGATTTTTCAGGACCACACTCGAAACCAAGGGGTAAGAAAGTTTCCCAGCCACAACGACAGGATAGTTGCACCCGGAAGACATCCACAAATTAGTTTTTTTTTTTTTTTTTTTTGGGCATTATTACGAATTTTTATAACAAATAAACAAACGCATTCATAACCGCGTTCATGTTTTACCGTCATGCTTAAAAAAAAAACTAAAATAAAAACCTATTTAACCTAAATCTATTATAATAACTCCTGTACAGCAGCTCCACAACATTCTGACACTCGATGACACTGGAATACCCTGTCAGAAAAGTCTAGTGGCTGGAAATGAGCTTTTTACAGTGTCTGCTTTAATGGTGGTGTTGTTTTTGGTGTGTTTACATAGATTAATATGGCCACTGTAATGCGCAGTACAGTATTGCGATCTTATTGCCACATTAGATCGTTATGATAACATGATATATGCCTTCAGTGAATTCCTGAAGATAAATACCAGAAAATAACACAACAGGAATAACTACATGATCGTCTGATCTCATATAAAGCAAGCGATCGCGACAACAAATGATGATGTGTGCAGGTATTCAATTGAATTTAAATTAAACTATGCAGTGTAATGGAAAAGCTATGAATATAAGAGAAAAAGCTAAATGTTTAAAACTGTATTAATATATAAATATATATATATATATATATATATATATATATATATATATATATATATATATATATGTATATATATATATATATATATATATATATATATATATATATATATATATGTATATATATATATATATATGTATATGTATATATATGTATATATATATATATATATATATATATATATATATATATATATATATATATATATATATATATATATATATATATATATATATATATAGTTTTGAGGGCACTAAATGCCAATACTATTGTACAGAGCTGCCAGGAACTGTTGTGTCAGGAAAACAGAGGAGATTTATGGGAAGGAGATCAGAAACACACAATAGAGGCTTCAATGTTAACAATAAGCATTGACAGAAAGGGTCATATTTGAAATGTTCAGCCTCCTTTGATTGGTTACTGGCGAAATTCTGTCGTCCAGCCAGAGTCTGCTGTTCTCCTTTTAAATCTGGAGATGAAATAACAGGACAGTGTAGGGGTGAACAAACACACAGCATCCGCTTCTGAAAGCGACACACACATCCTGTCCTTTATGAGCTCACTTCCTGTGTTGGGTCAAAGTAAGATTAGAATTTACTGGTATATGGTGCTTTTATTCACTTCTCTGAATCTGTTATCATCACACAATACCACTGAATAATCTATTGAATGCAGAACTTAACAAAACTAATAATGACTGTGTCTGTGAGCTCACAGCAATTCAATCCATATCAAAACTTTATGGTCTAAACCACACAAGAGGAGATGATTTCTTTCTCTCTCTTTTTTGTCTCAAAGTCTAAAGGCTATGATTCCCAGGTGTATTTATATTCATTTGTGTATTTTTAAAGCTTGACGGTTTGTTTTAAATGGCAACAAATCACAGTATTTGTTTTATTATCACATATTGAAATTCAATAGGAAAAAAAGTTTTGGATTCCACATGTTAGAAGTTATAGTTTTACTCTAAATGAATTAATTCAGGCTTAACAGTTATAATAATGGTCGTGGTGCTATATATTTTCACTATATTTTCCTGTTTTAATTACTGTTAAATTCTAAATAAAACACATGATTATAAAATACAGTAATGCTACTTTTTTGTAATCCAGTTCCAACAATTAGCAATTTTTATTTGCATATAAATACTTTTATTTATTTATTTATTTATTTATTTATTTATTTATTTATTTATTTATTTATTATCATTATTATTCATTTATTAATTCATTAATTTTCCTTCAGCTTAAACCCTGATTTATCAGGTGTCGCCACAGTGGAATGAACCACCTATTATAATAAATAAATAAATAAATAAATAAATAAATAAATAAATAAATAAATAATAGGCCTAGTAGTATTTATAATAATTTAATCATTCATTTATTAATTGATTTATTTTCCTTCGGCTTAGTCTGTATTTCGGAGGTCACCACAGTGGAATGAACCACCAACTATTCCAGTGTATGTTTTAGGTAGCAAAAGCCCTTCCAGCTGCAACTCAGTATTGGGAAACACCCACACACTTACATTCTCACACACACACACTCATACACTACAGCCAATTTAGGTCATCCAATTCACTTATAGTGCATGTGTTTGGACTGTGGGGGAAACCGGAGCACCCAGAGGAAACCCACGCCGACACTGGGAGAACATGCAAACTCCACACAGAAATGCCAACTGGTCCAACCGGGTCTCGAACCAGCGAGCTTCTTGCTGTGAGGTGACAGTGCTAACCACTGAGCCACTAATTTAGTCAGCATTAGTTTTTTATCCTTATTTTAAAACGGTGTACAAGCATATATGTCTAATGATGGTTAACAACAGGGGTTGGATCCAAACAGCTTTATTTACAGTAGAGTAGTCAGGCAGGCAAGGTTCAAACGGGCAGAGAGTAGAAACTGGTGTGTGACTGCAGGGCATAAAGGGATTTGTAGTTTGGTTCAGTGGCAGATGTGAAGTGTAGAGTGCTCTCTAGTGTGTCTGGTGGGCTGTCTACTTGATGATCCTAATAATATGTGAATCTGTCGCCTCACAGCACGAAGGTCGCTTGTTCAAGTCCCGGCTGGGCCAGTTGGCATTTCTGTGTGGAGTTTGCATGTTCTCCCTGTGTTGGTGTGGGTTTCCTCCGGGTGCTCCGGTTTCCCCCACACTCCAAACACATGCGCTATAGGTGAATTGGATTAACTGAATTGGCCGTAGTGTATGAGTGTGATTGAGCGTGCATGGATGTTTTCCAGTAGTGGGTTGCGGCTGGATGGGCATCCGCTGTGTAAAACATATCCTGAATAAATTGGCAGTTCATTCCACTGTGGTGACCCCTGAAGAACAAAAAGACTAAGTGAAAGGAAAATGAATGAATGAACGGTGAAAGTACATGATATTTGACTAGATATTCTTTGAGATACAAGTATTCAGCTTAACGTGACATTTTAAAGGCCTAACTAGGTTAATTAGGCAAGTTAGGGTAATTAGGCAAGTCTTTGTATAACAGTGGTTTGTTCTGTAGACAATCGGAAAACAAATATCACTTAAGGGGGCTAATAATATTGACCTTGAAATGCTATAAAAAATTTAAAACTGTATTTTTTTTCTAGCTGAAATAAACCAAATAAGACTTTCTCTAGAAGAAAAAAATATTATAGGAAATACTGTGAAAAAGTCCTTGCTCTGATAAACATGATTTGGGAAATATTTTTTTAAAAATTCACAGGAGAGCGAATAATTTTGACTTCAACCGTATAGTGTTATACCTAATTTCAGGATGCCTCCAGAAACACAGATGAAGCTCAGGACTCACAGCTGCATCAGCAGGAACTGTGAGCGAGGGATGAAGTGCAGATAAGCTGGAGGAAGGAGGAAATGTGTTTCAGTCTTTTCGTCTGAGGTTTTCTCTGAAGCTGGTTCTCCTGGAGGATGCAGATCTGTGTTGCTGAATGAGGATTTTGAGCTACTCTTGTTAGGGTTTTATGGGTCTGGAGCAGTGACTCCTGCTGAGCCTCAGACTCCACTGATCCTTTCTCTGATCCCCCCCCCAAAAAAAAAAAAAAAAAAAAAAGCGGCAGTAAAACAGAATCAGGCATGCTTCACCTGGGAGTCTCCTGAAGGTCTTTAATGGCTTTATGTGACAAAAAAATGCAAAACTGTGACTTTTCAATTAATTATGCAAATGAATGATTGAAATTTCAGCAGATCTGAGTGGCATCTCTGACTTCAGTTCAGTTTAGCAATAAACAGCTCAATTGAAGAGCATACAAATTCAGTATACAAAAGAGCACACAACTTTTAAAATGGTTCCCTGGTTATACTTTTTGTACTGTACAATTATTTTCAGGCAGGCTACTATGATTATTTTTGAAAAAAATAGCAAGTACTATTTGCAATTGACCAATATTGGTACTTGTATGGAAATATCGCAAAAAAGTTTTGTTGAAATCAGTATCGGCCAAAAAATACCAATACAACATGATGACAAAAGTCTTAGTCTCCCACATTTCATTACTATATGCAATTGAACAATATCGGTATCAGAATCGGTTGAAAGTTGTTGCTTTTTTGTCAAAAAAGTTGACAGAATCCTCAGTCTCCCACCCTTTAATAATATTTGCAATTTTGAAAAAAATCGGTATCTGACAAAAATAATAATCATACAACGATACCAGAAGTTGACACAAGCCGCAGTCTTCCAGTCTTTAATACTCTATGCAACTGAACAATATCGGTATCTGAATCAGTTGGAAGTTTTTTTGTTTTTTTAAATCGGTATGGGCCAAAAATTTTAATCTTACACCCATACAACAAGTTGACAAAAGCCTTAGTCTACTACTATTTAATGCTGTATGCAATTGACCAATATCGGTATTGGAATCGGTTGAAAGTTTTTATTTATTTATTTTTTGTTAAAATTGGTATCAGTCAAAAATAAAAAACATTCATCAATGCAAAAAGTTGACAATTCTCAGTCTCCCACTCTTCAACATTGTATGCAATTGAAAAATAACGTATTTTATTTTTATTAAATGGTATTAATAGTACACAACCTTAGTCTTCCACTCTTCAATACTCTTTGCAATTGACCAACAAGTTGACGAAAGCTTATGTATTCCACTCTTCAGTACTGTATGCAATTGAACAATATCGGTATCAAAAATGTTTTAGTTTTTTTAAATTGGTATCGGACGAAGATAAAAATATTACATCTATACAATAATGTTACATCCACTCTTTAATACTGCAATTGACCAATATCAGTATCAGAATCGGTTGGAAGTATTTTGTTTAAATCAGTATCGAATAAAAATAAAATCATACACCCATACAACAAGTTGAAAACAACCTCAGTCCCCCACCCTTTAATACTGTATACAATTGAACAATATCAGTTTCAGAATTGGTTAAAAATTGTTTTTTTTTTTTTTAAATCAGTATCGGCCAAAAAAAAATCTTACACCCATATAACAAGTTGACAAAAGCCTCAGTATCCCACCCTTCAACATTGCATACAATTGAAAAATATCGGTATCAGAGTTGGTTGACAGTTTTTTGTTGAAATCAAGAAGTTGACTCAAGCCTCAGTCTTCCAGTCTTTAATACTCTATGCAATTGAACAATATCAATATCCGAATCGGTTGACAGTTTTTTTTTTTGTTGTTGGAATTGGTATCAGACAAAAAAATCATACACTGAAATAACAGACAAAAAAACATCAGTCCTCCACTTTTCAATACTGGTCTTCCGGGCTTTAATACTCTATGCAATTGAACATTATCGGTATCCAAATCAGTTGAACGTTTTTTTTTTTGTGGTTGTTGAAATTGGTATGGGCCAAAAATAAAATTTTACACCCATACAACAAGTTGACAAAAGCTATCCACTCTTTAATGCTGTATGCAATTGACCAATATCGATATCAGAATCAGTTGAAAGTTTTTTGTTGAAATCGGTATCCCATGAAAATAAAAATTATACAACGATATAACAAGTTGACAAAAACCTCAATCTTCCACTCTTTAATTGTGTATGCAATTCAACAATATTGGTTTCAGAATCGATTGAACTTTTTTTTGTTTGTTTTGTTTTGTTTTTTTTTTTTTGTTTTTTTTTCAAAAAATACAAATCATACAACAAGTTTACAAAATCCTCAGTATCCCACCCCTCAATGCTTTATACAATTGAACAATATCTGTTTCAGAATTAGTTGAAAGTAATTGTAATTTAAATCAGAATCGGACAAAAATAAAAATCTTACACCCATACAACAAGTTGACAAAAGCCTCAGTCTCACACCCTTCAGTATTGTATGCAATTGAACAAAATCAGCTTCAGTATTGTTTGAAATCATATCTGACACAAAAGCACCAGTTTACCACTTTTCAATAGTAATGCAATTCAACAATATAGGAATCAGAATCTATCAATTTTTTAAAATTGATATCGAACAAAAATAAAAATCATTCACCCATACAACAAAATGACAAAAGCCTTAGTCTTCCTCTTTTCAATACGGTACTCAATTGAACTATATCGGTATCAGAAAGTTTTTTTTTGAAAACTATACAGATGGGAATTTTTTTACCTGCAAAAATTCCACCCGATTCTTATACCGATATTGGTCAATTGACTTTTTTTTTTTTCAACTTGTGTCGATGTATGCTTCAATTTTTTTTAGGCAATACCGATTTCAACAAAAAACTTTCAGCCGATTCTGACACCGATATTGTTCAATTACATACAGTATTGAAGAGTGGGAGATTGGCTTTTGTCATGTTGAATGGCATTTTTGTTTGGCTAATACAGATTTCAACAAAAAGCTTTCCATACTGATAATGGTAAATTGCATACAGTACTGAAAAGTGGGAGAATGAGTCTTTTGTCATCATATTGAATGGCATTTGTTTGGCCAATACCGGATTCAACAAAAAACTCTTGGTCAATTACTGTACCGATATTGCTTAATTGCATACAGTACTGAAAAAAGCAGGAGAATGAGGCTTTTTTCATCATATTGAATGGCATTTGTTTGGCCGATACCAGATTTAACAAAAAATTCTTGGTCAATTCCCATACCGATATTGCTTATATGCATACATTCAAGAAAAGAGGGAGAAGGAGGCTTTTGTCATCATATTGAGTGGCATTTGTTTGGCCGATTCCAGATTTACCAAAAAACTCTTGGTCAATTCCCATACCGATATTGCTTATATGCATACAGTACTGAAAAGTGGGAGAATGAGGCTTTTGTCATCATATTGAATGGCATTTGTTTGGCCAATACCGGATTCAACAAAAAACTCTTGGTCAATTACTATACCGATATTGCTTATATGCATACATTCAAGAAAAGAGGGAGAAGGAGCCTTTTGTCATCATATTGAGTGGCATTTGTTTGGCCGATACCAGATTTAACAAAAAACTCTAGGTCAATTCCCATACCGATATTGCTTATATGCATACAGTACTGAAAAGAGGGAGAATGAGGCTTTTGTCATCGTATTGAGTGGCATTTGTTTGGCCGATACCAGATTTAACAAAAAACTCTTGGTCAATTCCCATACCGATATTGCTTATATGCATACAGTACTGGAAGATGTGAAAATTAGGCTTTTGTCATCATATTGAATGGTATTTGTTTGGCCGATACCAAATTTAACAAAAAAACTCTTGGTCAATTCCCATACCGATATTGGTAAATTGTATAGAGTACTATGGAGTACAACTAGTTTGTAAATTATAAACTTTGTAAATGACACATTGTTGCTCCAGGAAAGTATTAATTCAGTAAAGTGCTGAGTTTTAAAAAAATATATATATATAAATATCATGAAGATGTTGTAGTCCAAACTAACCAATGTTCTTTCATTTTTAAATGTCTGATTTAGACTTTAAACCACAAAAAAAAATTGTCTTTAATCTATGAGAGGAACAGCTGAGATACGAAGGAAATTTATGGTGTTTCTTTAAAGCGTTAGGATAAATTCATCTCCTGTAGTTTGACGGATGATGCTTCATAAAGCGAGCTAAAAGGAACATCATCCTGAAGCGTGTGTCCTTCAGCGTTAATGATGGAGGATCCGAAATACACACAACTGTTGAGATGCGTCATTGTCAGCCACAGAACGAGCGTCCATTCATTCCTCTCCTGAAACGGCCTGTAAATATAGTGCACAACTCTCATGGAAATCTGACCTAGAAAAGGAATCCTTGAATAAATTATTTTGGGAAGTATTTTTATCCCTGCAGTGACGGCCTGTGAACACGCTTGAGTTGTCAGCACAATCTGCAGGCCTGATAGTCATTCATCTGGATATTTCAGACCAGAAGAGTCACGAATGAAGCGTTAAGTCAAACCTATTAATGTAATTAAACTTCAAGCCCAAATTTATAATTTATTGACACTGATGGATTGTGATCCATCAATTTTTTTTGAGAGTGTAGATGTTAAAAATATTGGTTTAAAAAAACATTGCTGTTTTAACCCAACACTGGACAACTATCATCAAAATCTACGTTGGATTAAATGTTCTCAATTAAATTTAAATGTTACTTATTAAGCCAATGGTTGTGTTTGTTCATATTTGACTCAACGTTGGGTTAAAACATTTGTAGGTGTTAATAATACTATCTCTCACAATAATCTATCAATGTCAAAATTATATTGTCAAATTTACAGTAGTTTATACAGTAGTTTATTTCAATCAAATGATGTGATTTATATCTCTTAATGTAAATATAAAATATAAAAGCACAATGAGAGGCATATAAAAGCACAATTATAGAAATCTGTTTACTATAATTGTGCTTTTATATGCATCTCATTTTGGTCAAAAATTACCTAAAAGTGTCAAAGCAACATTTTATTTATTTATTTTGTTTTAGAAAAATGTATTTATTTACTTGTTCTATTTGTTATTTTTCATTTATTTATTTATTTTTTCACTTTTTTCATTACTTTCAGTTTTATTTGTTTGTTCGTTTTATTTATTTACTTGTTTGTTTTACTTGTTGGTTTGTTTTATTTATTTATTTATTTATTTATTTATTCACTTGTTTGTTTATTTATTTATTTACTAGCCTGTTCGTTTTATTTATTCATTTACGTGTTTGTTTTGCTTTATTTATTAAATTATTATTATTATTATTATTATTATTATTATTATTATTATTATTATCATCATTGTTTTAAATTAATATTACTTTATTTATTTGTTTGTTTACTTGTTTATTCATGTTTATTTAGTTGTTTGTTTGTTTTATGTATTTACTTGTTGTTTTATTTATTTACCTCTTTTTTATTTTATTGTTTGTTGGTTTGTTTGTTTTACTTGTTGGTTTGTTTTATTTATTTTTTCACTTGTTTTTATTTATTTACTAACTTGTTTGTTTGTTTTTTTATTTATTTTATTGTTTTTTGTTATTTTTGATATTGAATATCATTTATTAATTTGTTTGTTTATTTGTTTATTTAGTTAGTGGTTTATTTATTTGTTTGCTTATTTATTTAATTTCTTTCTTTCTTGTTTGTTTGTATTTATTTACTACTTTTATTTCATTATTTGTTTACTTATTTGTTTGTTTGTTTGATTGTTTGTTTTACTTGTTGTTTTGTTTTATTTATTTATTTATTTATTCTTTCACTTGTTTTATTTATTTATTTGTTATATTTAATAATTTATTATTATTATTATTATTATTATTACTTATTATTATTTAATATGATGTTTTTTATTTAGTTACTTGTTTATTTATTTGTTTATTTATTTAATTACTTTCTTTTTTGTTTTATTTACTACTTTTATTTATTTATTTATTCATTCATTTGTTTTTTATGTATTTATTTACTGACTGGTTTGTTTTATTAATTTATTAACTTGTTTGTTTTATTTATTTATATTCATTCACTTGCTTTTATTTATTAAACTTGTTTAATGTATTTATTTACTTGTTTTATTTATTTATGTATTTGTTTTATTTATTAATTTATTATTATTATTATTATTATTTACTGTTAATAATTTATTTATTTGCTTGTTTGTTTATTTATTTACCACTCTAAATATGTTTGTCTTGTTAAACACGATCATCTTCAAGCTGTTTCTGAACTCTTGTGTCTTGAAATGCTAATCTGTAACTTCTTGTTCTGGTTGGTGTCTCTGTCCCGAAGCTCACAAAAACACACAGACACAAACAAACACCATAACAAAAGCCTCAGTCTTCAAAATGTGAAGCCTGACATCACCTCACAACACTTCACATTTTCCTCCCCAACAATACAGATCTGTTCATTATTTTCCACGCTCCTGGTTTTATAACCACACAAAAGCAGACATAAATAATTACGCCAGGTTCTTCTTCTCCTGGTGTCATTGGGAAATGGCAGTCATCTAGAGAGCCTTTGCTTTAATCTTCTTTGAGGTGGTGTAATTTGGCGCAGTGAAGCACGTCTAGAGAAACTCCTGCAACAATGTGTGCATTGTGAACACTTAGAGTGGACTGTGAGTGTGATGTTTTGGCCTGGAGAGCCAGATCTGTGCTGGATTCACTCCTCTATTGTGATGATAGATAGACGGAGGAATGTGTCTGTCTCTCTTGCGGAGGTTTACGGCCGTCAGTCGTACAGCTGTTGTGTGTTTCTGTGTCAGGATGAGTTCAGTCTGACCGCAGCACTACTCCAATCTGAAGTGTCCGATGTGTGAAGTGTTTCAGGTCTGCCAAATGGGTTCACAAACTCCACACTTCTCACTCACTGCTCATCAGTGGTTGATTCAGAGCCCCTAAGAAATCAAAATACTAAAGTAATTTATAGTAACTAGTGTAGTGTTTTTAACCACACTATAGTAAAGTACATGAATGAATCTGTTGTGGTGAGTCTATACACTGACAAAAGTGCTGCATGCAGAACTGTTGCAAACAATTTATTTGTGTTGAATTTAAACAAACAAATTAAATTTAATAATGTTCAACTTAATTTTGTTTGTTTAAATTCAGCTCAAATAAATAGTTTACAACCACTTAACGTAAAAGAAATTGAGTAAAAGGAATCATCTTTGAGTTTCTCTGATGATCCCTCGGTTCCAGCTCGCATTTCAGCCTGCCTGTCAGACATTTCACACTGGATGAAAGATCATCATCTTCAGCTTAACCTCGCGAAAATGGAAATGCTTGAAGTTTCTGCCATCCCGACTCTACACCATAACTTTTCAATCCAGATGGATGGAGCAACCATTACTGCATCCAAAATGGTAAAAAGCCTTGGAGTAACGATTGATGACCAACTAAACTTCTCTGAGCACATTTCTAGAACTGATGGATCTTGCAGATTCGCACTCTATAACATCAGAAAGGTCCGACCCTTCCTATCTGAACATTCAGCTCAACTCATTGTTCAAGCTCTTGTTCTCTCCAAACTGGACTATTGCAACTCTCTACTAGCCGGGCTTCCAGCTAATTCTATCAAACCTCTTCAGCTGCTTCAGAACGCAGCAGCACGAGTGGTCTCTGATGAACCCAAAAGAGCACATGTCACTCCGCTACTCACCCGTTTGCACTGGCTGCCAGTTGCTGCTCGCATCAAATTCAAAGCTCTGATGTTTGCTTACAAAGTGACCTCTGGCTTTGCTCCTTCGTATCTGCTCTCACTTCTGCAGATTTATGGGCCCTCCAGAAACTTGCGCTCTGTGAATGAACGTCGCCTCGTGGTTCCATCCCTAAGAGGGAAGAAATCACTTTCCCGAACTCTCGCATTCAATCTGCCCAGTTGGTGGAATGAACTCCCTAACTACATCAGAACAGCAGAGTCACTTGCTGTCTTCAAGAAACGACTAAAAACTCAACTATTTAGTCTCCACTTTCCTTCCTAATCTGTAACTGCCTCTCTGGCTATACCACTAACTGTACTCTCTCAAAAAAAAAAAATTCCTAATGCTTTGCTTCTTAGACTTTACACACCTGAAACTTGTCTATAGCACTTGTTCACTGCTGCTCTTATAGTTGTGTAAATTGCTTCCTTGTCCTCATTTGTAAGTCGCTTTGGATAAAAGCGTCTGCTAAATGACTAAATGTAAATGTAAATGAATATTTTTTTTCAGTGTAGTTGCAACGGTAACACAACCACTATAGAAATATAAACAATGGCCCATTTCCACTGAGTGGTATGGTACGGTTAGTTTCGGTACACTTCTATGGCCGTTTCCACTGTCAAAAGGTACCTAAAAGCGAACCGTACCGTACCACTTTTTGATCCCCCTAGGCAAAAGGTACCTAGCACAACAAAAGGGTACCAAAAGGTGGAACTAGACGCACAGCTAAACGCTATTGGCGTCACTTGCAGAAGCAGGAGAATGAAAACAAAGAAAGCAATAATTTTAAAAACACAGCCGAGACATTACATCGTTGTGTATAATATATATAATATAATATATAATAGTGTATATATATATATATATATATATATATATATATATATATATATATATATATATATATATATATATAATATATAATAGTATATATAAATATAAAATAACGACCGATGGTCGACCCGAGCTCAAACAAACCTTGTCGTCGTCTTGATGAACAGCCACAAAGCCCAGAAGAAAAGCAGAATCTACCCTGTGCATTGTAGTTTTATACAAGGCCGTTAAGGGCTAGCGGTTTCACTTTCTTGCGTACGTTTGTCGCGCGTCTATATATGAAATAACGAAATTCTTGAGCTGATGATAATCACGTGTGCATTATTGAAACGCTTCTGACATCCGATCCTTTCAGAAACGGACAAACGCGAGAGTGACGCCTGAAAAAACAAAGGAGAAGCCAGAAAATTCTTGTTTCAGCAACCTAAAACATGAACAAACTGCCATGTTTAACTATTATGATCACCTTTTGGACTATTATGAACTCAGAATGACAGAATTACTCTAACAGAGTTTACTTGCGCTGGTGAAAATTAAAGATACAGATGAGAAGTTTGCTCTGACTGTGGGCTATATTTCTATCCATGATATTTTCGGCTTAGTCCCTTTATTAATCAGGGGTCGCCACACCATAATGAACCACCAACTTTTCCATCATATTCTTCATGCAGCGGATGCCCTTCCAACTGCAACCCATCACTAAGAAACACCCAAACACTCATTCACACTCATACACTGACAATTTAGCTTACCCAATTCCCCTACAGCGCATGTGTTTGGACTGTGGGGGAAACAGGAGCACCCATATTTTTACATTTATCCATATTCGTCTGTCTATTCTTCTATCTGTCTGTCTATCGGTCGATAGATCTTTGTGGAAACACAGCTACTCATATATGTCACAATAAAAAGAGAAAAGCATAACACCACTTCAACTTTGTGCTGACTTTAACCTTTAAAATCTCTCTACATCCTCAGTATTAGCCTTTTGGCCCATTTGAGCATGTAAAAAGCACAGAGACGAGGCTTTCCTGTGTTTTATTAGTATTTAAGTTCCTCATAAACAGCAGACTGAACTCATAGGAAGCCACTCTGCAAACCTTTTGCCCTTGGTGAGAAACGTGCTCTCTTATAAACGCTCCCCGTAATCCCGCTGTCCATGTTCAGCTAAATAAAACGGCTCTATAAATCTGGGCCTCACCCTTCAGCACAGGAATAGAAAGAAAGCGGCCTCTTTATTTTGCTTTTCTATGTTTAGCGATGCCTGAGTTTAGATTGCGGTGCTGTCAAAGAGACTGCTGATCTCTCACGGGTGTAACTCAACAGCGTCTGATTGAAAACATCCGTCCCATCGGCTCCAAAAACACCACAACTCTAGTGAAGTTCAGCGGGGTTTTAAAGACATCCAGCCTCGGCTCCGAAAACCTGATGGAGTCTGCAGTACATAGACAACATTTAATGGCATCGTTTTGTGGCAGCTACAGATGGTTGGCATCTTAATTATGCTGCCTTTCTGTCTGTACCTGCTTTTCTGAAGTCAAATGCACTGAGACAAGACAATAGGGAAAACACAAATGTTGATTCTATATATATTACTTCAGTCTATACTTTTCAGTATGTATAAATAAAACTGGCACATCTAATTAAAATGGACTCTGAGTATATCTTCATTCATTTTCCTTCAGCTTAGTCCCTTTATTCATCAGGGGTCACTACAATGAACCGTCAACTTATTTAGCATCTGTTTTACACAGCGGATGCTCTTCCAGCTGCAACCCAGTACTGGGAAACACACATACACTCACATTCTCACTCATACACTACAGCCAATTTAGTTTATTCAATTCCCCTATAGCGCATGTGTTTGGACTGGGGGGGAAACCAGAGCATCCGACGGAAACCCACGCCAACACGGGGAGAACATGCAAACTCCACACAGAAATGCCAACTGACCCAGCCGGGGCTCGAACCAGTGACCTAACCACTGAGCCACTGTGTTACCCCTCTATTAGTATATAATACGCTATTATAAAATATGTAAAGCAACCAAATGTATATAATTTTACATTAGTTCTCAATTATTCTTAGATGTTTTATATGCACATTGGAGTGTGACAGATATATCTTTAACACTTTAATATGTAATTATAAATAATATAGTTAAAATAAAATGTGTATATAAAATTATTTCATATTTAAATAATATATTTTTTGTTATATAATAATAATAATAATAATAATAACAAAATACAATTCTATATGCATAAATAATATTCTTTTCCACATTATATTTTTATCATATAATATATTGTACAATTAATATAGCTATAACATTTTTTTAATAAAATAAAAATACATATTTTTAAAATAAATCTTAATGTATTTTAAAAGCTTAACATTTTTTGCTCAGAAATTGCTGTAAATATGTAAACAAGTAAAAAAAATAAACAAACAAAGAAATTGATAAATAAAGTGAGCCTTTGTAAATAAGTAAATAAATAAGTAAAATAAATAAATAAACAAACAAAGAAATTGATAAATAAAGTGAGCCTTTGTAAATAAGTAAATAAATAAGTAAAATAAATAAATAAACATATAAATAAATAAATAAATAAAGTGAGCCTTTGTAAATAAGTAAATAAATAATTAAAATAAATAAATAAACATATGAATAAATAAATAAATAAAGTGAGCCTTTGTAAATAAGTAAATAAATAAGTAAAATAAATAAATAAACATATAAATAAATAAATAAATAAATAAATAAAGTGAGCCTTTGTAAATAAGTAAATAAATAAGTAAAATAAATAAATAAACATATAAATAAATAAATAAATAAAGTGAGCCTTTGTAAATAAGTAAATAAATAATTAAAATAAATAAATAAACATATAAATAAATAAATAAAGTGAGCCTTTGTAAATAAGTAAATAAATAAGTAAAAATAAAAAATAAATAAACATATGAATGAATAAATAAATAAATAAAGTGAGCCTTTGTAAATAAGTAAATAAATAATTAAAATAAATAAATAAACATATGAATAAATAAATAAATAAAGTGAGCCTTTGTAAATAAGTAAATAAATAAGTAAAAATAAAAAATAAATAAACATATGAATAAATAAATAAATAAAGTGAGCCTCTGTAAATAAGTAAATAAATATACAATTAAAATAAATAAAGTTTTAAATAAATAAAGTGAGCCTTTGTAAATAAGTAAATAAATAAACAAGTAAAATAAATAAATAAATAAAGTGAGCTTTTGTAAATGAATGAATAAATAAATAAGTAAACTAGTAAAATAAATAAATAAACAAACAAACAAAGTGAGCCTTTGTAATACGTAAATAATTAAACTAGTAAAATAAATAAATAAATAAAGTGAGCTATTGTAAATGAATGAATAAATAAATAAGTAAACTAGTAAAATAAATAAATAAACAAACAAACAAACAAATAAAGTGAGCCTTTGTAAATAAATAAACTAGTAAAATAAATAAATAAATAAAGTGAGCCTTTGGAAAAATGTAACTAAATAAACTAGTTAAATAAACAAATAAATAAATAAAAACGTGAGCCTTTGTAAATAACTAACTAACTAAATAAATAAGTTAATAAAAAAGCAAACAAATAAGCAAATAAATAAATAAAGTGAGCCTTTGTAAATAAGTAAATAAATATACAATTAAAATAAATAAAGTTTTAAATAAATAAAGTGAGCCTTTGTAAATAAGTAAATAAATAAACAAGTAAAATAAATTAATAAATAAACATATAAATAACTAACTAACTAAATTAATAAATTAACAAATTAATTAATAAAAAAGCAAACAAATAAGCAAATAAATGAAGTGAGCTTTTGTAAATAATAAATAAAAAAAAAAAGTAAAATAAATAAATAAACAAACAAATAAATAAAGTAAGCCTTTGTAAATAACTAACTAACTAAATTAATAAATTAACAAATTAATTAATAAAAAAGCAAACAAATAAGCAAATAAATAAAGTGAGCTTTTGTAAATAATAAAAAAAAAAATAAGTAAAATAAATAAATAAACAAACAAATAAATAAAGTAAGCCTTTGTAAATAACTAACTAACTAAATTAATAAATTAACAAATTAATTAATAAAAAAGCAAACAAATAAGCAAATAAATAAATAAAGTGAGCTTTTGTAAATAATAAATTAAAATAAATAAATAAACTAGTAAAATAAATAAATAAACGAACAAATAAATAAAGTGAGCCTTTGTTAATAAATAAACAAGTAAAATAAATAAACATAAATAGGACTTTTTAACACATGTTTTTTCTAAAACATTTATTTATTTATTTATTTATTTATTTACTTATTTATTTATTTATGTTTAATTAACTAATTTATTTATTTATGTTTTATTTATTTATGTTTTATCTTTGAAACATATATATTTATTTTCATGCTTATTAGTGTATCCCAAAGCGAGTGTGCTCTCTATGTTTTGGAACAGAGCCACAGTGTCCAGTACAGCCGCTTTATAAATAACACTACACTCTCCTCCAGCCGTCCTACCTCATTTTATCCAATTTTGTGGTCCTGAAACAACTTGCCAGCATATAAGCGGAGAGAAAGTTAATTGTTATCATTGTTCCGGACAATGAAAGAGCAGCACTACATTCCCATATGAGCTGTTCTCCTGCTGCGTCTGCACTTTCTTTTTTAGATCAGCACAGAGTCCTTCTGTTTCACACGCTTTTTCTTCGCTGCCGCTTAAATGAGAGGTTATTTCACTTAATAATATATGGAGGAGCCACTTTTGCCCCTGTGAATTATATATGTGTGAGTCAGAGCTCCAGTATGTGGAGGTGATGTTAGTTCACACCGTAAAAAACAACCTGAAAACTTTACTGTCGCCAATTTGTCCTGTGTTCAGTGTGGTTTATAAAGTATATAAACAGAAATACTGGACAGAAAAAGTAGTTTTATACTTTTTATGATGGCTTTATAAATAGTTTTTGCATAGAAAATATTGAAGGAAAGAGGTTTAAAGGAAAGTAAACATTAGTAAACATTTGTGATCCACAGGAAAAAGGCGACTAATAAACAAATAGACAAATACAGAGAAAGAAAGAAATTAGCAACTAAACAAACAAATAAATAAATAAATAAATAAATAAATAAATAAATATTTATATAATTTTATAGAATTTAAATAAATCTATATTTATATAAATGTAATTAAGTTTAATAAATAATTAAATAGTCTGTAAATTAAAAAAAATATTAATAAGTAAAACAAAATATTAATTTATTTATATACTTTTATTAAATTTTATTTATATATATTTATTTAAATGTATTTATTTATTTCTTTAATAAATAAATCAACAAACAAACAAACAAATAAAATAAATATTTATATAATTTTATATAATTAAATAAAATATATATTTATTTAAATGTATTTAATTAAGTTGAATAAATAATCAAATAAATGGAGTTTTTGTTATTAAGTAAATAAGTAAAATAAATAAATACATATTTATTTATGTACTTTTATATAAATTAAACGATATATTTATGTAAATTTATGTATTATTTATATTTAATAAGTAAATAAATAAGGAGGTTCATTCCGCTGTGGCGACCCCGGATTAATAAAAAGGAATAAGCCGAAAAGAAAATGAATGAATGAATTAATGAAAGTAAATTAATAAATAAACAAACAAACAAATAAATATTTATATAATTTTATATAATTTAAATAAAATCTGTGTTTATATAAATGTATTTAGGTGCAACAAATAATCAAATAAATTAATAAAGTGACCCTTTGTAAAAAAAATAAATTAGTAAAATTAAAACATGTTTATTAATTCATGTAATTTAATATAATTTAAATACAATGTTTATTTATATAAAATTATTTAAGTTTAATAAATGAATAAAGACTTAAAATAAAAAGGTAAATAAATAAATAAGTCAAATACATACATATAAAATTATGTATTTATTTAATAAAAGAATAAATAAATGAACAAACGAAGGAATGAACAAATGAATAAATATTTATATTTATATATTATAATTTTATATTTAAATAAATCTATATTTATATAAATATATTTATTTAAGTTTAATAAATAAACAAATAAATGAAGCGATTCTGTAAATAAACATTTAAATACTTATTAATTCATTTACATAATTTTATGTAAATTAAATAAATTATATATTTGTTTAAGTTTAATAAATAAATAAATAAATAAATAAATAAATAAATAAATAAATAAGTAAATAAATGCTTATGGAGTTTGAATAACTTGAATGAGAGCACATAATACATTTAAGAAATTATTTTACTGTATATATAAATGTATATAAGGCAACAAAATATCATTTAAATATGAATATTTAAATGTTATTTAATAATATTATTACAATATATTATTTATTTTCTACTATTATGCATAATCTTATATTATAGATTCCATCTATTTTCTATTTTGTTGTTTTTTATATACAAGTGTGCACAAAAATGTATAAATAAATAAATAAATAAATAAATAAATAAATAAATAAATAATAATAATAATAATAATAATAATAATAATAATAATAATAACAAAAATAACAATAATAATAATAATAATAATAACAAAAATAATAATAATAATACTTGTACAATAATAACTATGTACATTCAAATACTAATTAAATGATCAATATAATTTTTGTGTAGTGTGTATAAATGTATATACTGATATCTAGAATATAGTGAAAGCTGGAGTAGCTGTATATTTTTTAGAATGATTTTATAAATTGCTTCAGCACAGGAAAGATTACTGTAAATATTTGTGATCCACAGGAAAAATAATATAATGCTGGGTTTAAATGAGCTGATGGTGAACCTGCAGACATTTATTTCATGGGGTGAACTTAGCTTAAAATTCAGCCAAAAATAAGCAGATTTTAAAGATCATCTGCACACTTTGACAGGAAGGTCCTCTAGTGGACCTCTTTAAAACTGCAACTGAATTAGTCCACTGACTCACTTATGTGACTAGCTGTAGTGCGAAAATAAAAGAAATAAAAAATACATGTTTAAAAAAATAATACTAAATCTTTTACGTGTTTTCTTTCTGAAATAAAATAACTCTCCAAAATAAAATATCTGAAGCTCTTTGCACTTCAATTACAAAATATTTATTATACACTGAAAAAAATTATTCAAAGATGATTCCTTGGATTTACTAATTTTTTTTACGTTAAGTGGTTGTAAACAATTTATTTGGGCTGAATTTAAACAAACAAATTCAGTTGAACATTATTAAATTAATTTGTTTGTTTAAATTCAACACAAATAAATTGTTTGCAACAGTTTTGCATGCAACACTTTTTTCAGTGCAGTAATGTTTTTCCTTTAATGCAGGGTTGTCCAAACTCAGTCCTGGTTGGCCGGTGTCCTGCTGAGTTTATCTCCAACTTGCTTCAACACACCTGCCAGAAAGTTTCTAGTATACCTAGTAAGAGCTTGGTCAGCTGGTTCAGGTGTGTTTGATTAGGGTTGGATCTAAACTCTCCAGGACACCAACCCTCTAGGACCGAGTTTGGGCACCCCTGCTTTAATGTATATCTTTTGTACTGCTCCTTGCTCCTTTCTTGCTGTTGTTATTTGTTTTTTAAGAGAATATTTTTTATTTATTTGATTTATTTTAATGATAAATGTGCCTTGTGATGTTGATTGTTCCTTGTTTTGTGGTGTATAACTTTGCAACAACTAATTATCAAAATAATAATAATAATAATAATAATAATAATAATAATAATAATAATAATAATAATAATAATAATAATGATATTAATAATAATAATAATATGATCAATAATAATAATAATAATAATAATAATGATATTAATAATAATAATAATATGATCAATAATAATAATAATAATAATAATAATGATATTAATAATAATAATATTAATAATAATAAGATAATAATAATAATAATAATGATATTAATAATAATAATAATATGATCAATAATAATAATAATAATAATAATAATAATAATAATAATATTAATAATAATAATAATAATAATAATAATATTAATAATAATAATAATAATAATAATAATAATAATAATAATAATAATAATAATAATAATAATAATAATAATAATAATAATAATAATATTAATAATAATAATAAATTAACTGTAAAATGTTCATGTTGGAGGAAGGGCACACGGTGGCTCAGTGGTTAGCACTGTGGCCTCACAGCAAGAAGGTCGCTGGTTTGAAGTCTCGGCTGGGTCAGTTGACATTTCTATGTGGAGTTTGAATGTTCTCCCCGTGTTGGCAGTGGGTTTCCTCCGGGTGCTCCGGTTTCCCCCACAGTCCAAACACATGGGCTATAGGGGAATTGAGTAAGCTAAATTGGCCATAGTTTGTGTGTGAATGAGAGTGTATGGGTGCTTCCCGGTGTTGGGTTGCAGGTGGAAGGGTATCCGCTGCCTAAAACATATGCTGGATAAGTTGGCGGTTCATTCTGCTGTGGTGATCTCAGATTAATAAAGGGACTAAGCCAAAAAGAAAATGAATGAATGAAATTGGCTGTAGTGTATAAGTGTGTGTGTGAATGAGTGTGTATGGATGTTTCCCAGTACTGGGTTGCAGTTGGAAGGGCATCCGCTGTGTAAAACATATGCTGGAATAGTTGGCGGTTCATTCCACTGTGGCGACCCCTGATGAATAAAGGGACTAAGCTGAAGGAAAATTAATAAATGATTGTTAATGTGGTCTGCCATCTCCTGGTTGGAGGAGAGTTCTTACCCCAGGTGGAGGAGTTTAAGTATCTTGGGGTTTTGTTCACGAGTGAGGCAAGGATGGAGTGTAAGATTGACAGTTGGATTGGTGCAGCGGCAACAGTAATGTGGTCGATGTACAGGTCCGTTGTGGTAAAGAAGGAGCTGAGCCGAAAGGCAAAGCTCTCGATTTACCGCTCAATCTATGTTCCCACTCTCACCTATTGTCATGACTGAAAGGACAAGATCTCAGATACAAGCTGCCGAAATGAGTTTCCTTCGCAGGGTGGCAGGGCGCACCCTTATAGACAGGATGAGGAGCTCTGTCAACCGGGAGGAGCTCGGAGTAGAGCCGCTGCTCCTCCACATCAAAAGAAGTCAGCTGAGGTGGCTCGGGCATCTGTTTCGGATCCCTCCTGGACGCCTACCTAGGGAGGTGTTCCAGGCATGTCCCACCAGGAGGAGGCCTCAGGGAAGACCCAGGACAAACTAGAGGGACTATGTCTCTCGACTGGCCTGGGAACGCCTCGGGATCCCCCCGGAGGAGCTGGAGGAAGTGTCTGGGGAGAGGGAAGTCTGGGGTTCTCTGATAAGACTGCTGCCCCCGCGACCTGGCCCTGGAAAAGCAGCAGAAAATGAATGAATGAATGTTAATGTTTATATATATATATATTCAAATCTTTAAACAAGAGATTTAATACAAGACAGAGTTCATTCATTCATTCATTCATTCATTTTGGCTTAGTCCCTTTATTATTCTGGGGTCGCCACAGCAGAATGAACCGCCAACTTATCCAGCATATGTTTTATGCAGCGGATGCCCTTCCAGCTGCAACCCATTTCTGGGAAACATCCATACACACTCATTCACACTCATACACTATACAGACAATTTAGCCTACCCAATTCACCTGTACCGCATGTCTTTGGACTGTGGAGGAAACCGGAGCACCCGGAGGAAACCCACGCGAACACAGGGAGAACATGCAAACTCCACACAGAAACACCAACTGACCCAGCCGAGGCTCGAACCAGCGCCCTTTTTGCTGTGAGGCGACAGCACTACCTTCTGCCACTGCATCGTCATACAAGACAGAATATTTGTTTAAAAATCAATATGTTTCTGTCTACATTTTTAATAATCATTGCTAATCATTTTTGTGATCCTCAAATCATCATATCAGAAGGATTTCTGACTGAAGACTTGAGAAATGCTGAACATTTAAATCACAGTAATACATCACACTTACTTAATGCATGCCATTAGAAAATAAACCCTCACCGTATTTTGATGCAGCCTTGGTGTGTGTGTGAGATACTTATGAGCATGAAAAATCTCCAGCAGGCTGTTTAGCAGTGGCGTATATGCAGTTTTTAACCAGTTTCATTTATTTCTTCCCTTTTTATATTCAACAAGCTCTTCAAGGAGTGTAATCCAGACCGCATGTTTTCATGTATTATGTAATGCAGAGCAGGTTCTTCCACCTTCAGCAAATCTTCAGGACTTCAAATGATGTTTCCGCCTCTTTCCACAAACCAGATGTGATTCAGACATCTTTCATTATCATGAGGTGTGTATTATGGGTCTCACACACACACACACACACACATGCATGCTATTATTTATGGACTCTCCCCACAGCAAAAACAATCTGCATTTTTACATTTTCACTTGACTTTTTTTTATTGTCGTTTGAGTTTTTAAAATATTTAAATTCATGCTGAAATGTCCCCACAAAGTCAAAAAGTACTGGTATTGCTATACTTGTGGGGACATTTGGTCCATACAACATGTCAATACCAGGACCACACATAGACACTCACAAATATACATACTCATACACAGACACACACAGAGACACACGTACACACACTCACACTGATTTTATTTCAGGACTCTCCCCGTTTTCAAAATATTTAAATTCATGCAGAAATGTCCCCACAAAGTCAAAAACTTACTAGTATTGCTATACTTGTGGGGACATTTGGTTCATACAGCATGTGAATACCAGGACCCCACACACATACACTCACAAATATACATACTCATACACAGACACACACAGAGACACACGTACACTCTCACACACACACGCACACACACACACTCAAACTGATTTTATTTTAGGACTCTCCCCATTTTCAAAATATTTAAATTCATTCTGAAATGTCCCCACAAAGTCAAAATTTACTAGTATTGCTATATTTATGGGGACATTTGGTTTATACAGCATGATGAATACCAGGACCACACAGACACTCACAAATACACATACTCATACACAGACACACGCAGAGACACACACACACACACACACACACACACACTGATTTTGTTTAAAGACTCTTCTCATTTTCAAATTAGTTTAAAAATCATGCTGAAATGTCCCCACAAAGTCAAAATTTACTAGTATTGCTATACTTATGGGGACATTTGGTCCATACAGCATGTGAATACCAGGACCACACACACACACTCACAAATATACATATACACAGACACACACAGGGACACATGTACACACACTCACACTGATTTTATTTAAGGACTCTCCCCGTTTTCAAAATATTTAAATTCATTCTGAAATGTCCCCACAAAGTCAAAATTTACTGGTATTGCTATACTTATGGGGACATTTGGTCCATACAGCATGTGAATACCAGGACCACACACACACACACACTCACAAATACACATACTCATATGCAGACACACGCAGAGACAGACGTACACTCTCACGCACACACACACACACTGATTTTATTTAAGAACTCTCCCCGTTATCAAAATATGTAAATTCATGCTGAAATGTCCCCACAAAATCAAAAAGTACTAGTATTGCTATACTTATGGGGACATTTGGTCCATACAGCATGTGAATACCAGGACCACACACACACACTCACAAATATACATACTCATACACAGACATACGCAGAGACACACGTACACACATTCACACTGATTTTATTTAAGGACTCTCCTCATTTTCAAATTAGTTAAAAATTCATGCTGAAATGTCCCCACAAAGTCAAAATCTACTAGTATTGCTATACTTATGGGGATATTTGCTCCATACAGCGTGTGAATACCAGGACCACACAGACACTCACAAATACACACTCATACACAGACACACACAGAGACACGTATACACTCACCCTCACACACACTGATTTTGTTTAAAGACTTTCCTCATTTTCAAAACACTTAAAAAATATTCTGAAATGTCCCCACAAAGTCAAAATGTACTGGTATTGCTATACTTATGGGGACATTTTGTCCATACAGCATGTGAATACCAGGACCACACACATACACACTCACAAATACACATACACAGACACACAGAGACACACACTGATTTTATTTAAGGACTCTCCTCATTTTCAAATTAGTAAAAAAATTATTCTGAAATGTCCCCACAAAGTCAAAAAGTACTAGTATTGCAATACTTATGGGGACATTTGGTCCATACAGCATGTGAATACCAGGACCACACACATACACACTCACAAATACACATACACAGACACACAGAGACAGACGTACACTCACACACATGCACTCACACACACTGACACACACACTGATTTTATTTCAGGACTCTTCCCGTTTTCAAAATATTTAAATTCAGGCTGAAATGTCCCCACAAAGTCAAAATTTACTGGTATTGCTATACTTATGGGGACATTTGGTTCATACACCATGTGAATACCAGGACCACACACACACTCACAAATATACATACTCATACACAGACACACACAGAGACACGTATACACTCACCCTCACACACACTGATTTTGTTTAAAGACTCTCCTCATTTTCAAAATACTTAAAAATTATTCTGAAATGTCCCCACAGAGTCAAAATGTACTGGTATTGCTATGCTTATGAGGACATTTGGTCCATACAGCATGTGAATACCAGGACCACACACACACACTCACAAATATACATACTCATACACAGACACACAGAGACTCACACTCACTGACACACACACAGATTTTATTTAAGGACTCTCCCCGTTTTTTTAAATATTTAAATTCATGCTGAAATGTCCCCACAAAGTCAAAATGTACTAGTATTGCAATACTTGTGGGGACATTTGCTCCATACAGCATGATGAATACCAGGACCACACACGCACACACACACACACACGAACACACACACACTTTCTGATAACTACAACTGAAATCCATTATCTACTCTGTACTACCTGTAACCATTGACTTATAGGAAAACAACATTTTCCAACAAAATGTTTCCAACATTTTTCTAAATATCTTCTTTTGTGTTTAACAGAAAAAAGTCAGACAGGTTTGGAACAAGTGAAATAAATGATTACATTTAATTTCTGGGTGAACTATCCCTGTAACCTTGAAAATCTTAATCTAAATCAAAAGCTTAATCTCACATATTCAGAAGGACATTTTGGCCTTCAGACTAAGTTATTCATAAATAAAGAAGCTTGAAACTAGTCAGTGATATGGATATAATATGATTTAAAACAAATAATCAGGGATTTTTTGATTGTTTACATGATGGGATTGCGTGTTTCTCTCGCTTCTCATGCTTTCATTACCGTTCACACAGCGCCACCTGCTGGGTCAAGATACGTACTACATTTACCCTTCATAAAGAGTAAAAATCCTGATATTCGTGGCTGTTTGACCCCGACACATCTAACAGATACAGTTCACCCAAAAATGAAATTATGTCATAGTTTACTCAATCCAATCTTCACTTGTTCCAAAACTGTTTGAGTTTGTAATTTAAGAATTTAAGTAACTTAAATTTATTTAAAAAAATAAAGGCATCATGCTACCTTTTGGCAGATAAATTTGTTATATTTGTTTGTTTAATAAAAAAGAAAATAAATAATAAATATATATATAAATAGCTAAAACTAAACAGAATTATTAAATAAACAAACAAACAAAAATAAATAAATACTTAAATAAAGCAAAATTGCTGAAACTAAATAAATAAATATATAAATAAATAAATAAATAAATAAATAAATAAATAAATAAATAAATAAATAAATAAATAAATAAATGAAATAAAACGAAATAAATAAAATGAAATAAAATAAGGGCAACACGGTGGCTCAGTGGTTAGCACTGTCGCCTCACAGCAAGAAGATTGCTGGATCGAGTCCTGGCTGGGTCAGTTGGCATTTCTGTGTGAAGCTTGCATGCTCTCCCTGTGTTGGTGTGGGTTTCCTCCGGGTGTTCTGGTTTCCCCCACAGTCCAGACACATGCACTATAGGTGAATTGGATGACCTAAATTGGCCGTAGTGTATGTGGGGGAATGTGAGTCTTTATGTGTTTTTCACTGTGATGGGTTGCAGCTGGAAAGGCATCTGCTGTGTAAAACATATGCTGTAATAGTTGACGGTTCATTCTGCTGTGGAGACCCCTGATGAATAAAGGGACTAAGCCGAAAGAAAATGAATGAATAAATGAATAAACAAAATAAGTGGGTAAGTCAATAAATAAATATATTGCTAAAACTAAACAAAATAAATATGTGGGTGTGTAAATTAGTAAATTGTAAGTGGGTAAATAAATAAATAAATAAATAAATAACTGTATAAAAACATTAAACAGTTGAGCATTTAGACACACTGTTAGTAATATTCAGGAGGGGGGGAGAGTGTGTGTCTGGGGGATCATGCAGAGTTTATAAAGACCCTCGGGATGTGCAAGAGTGCTGAGAAACACAGAGAGAGAAAGAGACCTTAGAATCTGTGCCTTTAAAGGGCCCCTGATGTCTGAGAAAAAAGGAAATGAAGAAACAACATCTGACCGCCAGGAATGAAGAACTTCTGCTGGAGATCAGCTGCTCACATTGCATTAAGATTTTTCAGAATCATTATTGCTTCAGAAATTATTATTATCATTATTATTATTATTATTATTATTATTATTATTATCATTATTATTATTATTATTATTATTATTATCATTATTATTATTATTATTATTATTATTATTATTATTATTATTATCATTATTATTATTATTATTATTATTATTATTATTATTATTATTATCATTATTATCATTATTATTATTATTATTATTATTATTATTATTATTATTATTATTATCATTATTATTATTATTATTATTATTATTATTATTATCATTATTATTATTATTATTATTATTATTATTATTATCATTATTATCATTATTATCATTATTATTATTATTACTATTATTATTATTATTATCATTATTATCATTATTATCATTATTATTATTATTATTATTATCATTATTATTATTATTATCATTATTATTATTATTATTATCATTATTATCATTATTATTATTATTATTATTATTATTATTATTATTATCATTATTATCATTATTATTATTATTATTATTATTATTATTATTATTATTATTATCATTATTATTATTATTATTATCATTATTATTATTATTATTATTATTATTATTATTATTATTATTATTATTATTATTATTATTATTTATGATGATTATTATTGATTGTTATTATTATTGTTTTTATTATTGATGATTATTAATGCTGTGGCGACCCCTGATTAAAAAAGGGACTAAGCCGAAAATAAAATAAATGATTATTATTATTATTATTATTATTATTATTATTATTATTATCATTATTATCATTATTATTATTATTATTATTATTATTATTATTATCATTATTATTATTATTATTATTATCATTATTATTATTATTATTATTATTATTATTTATGATGATTATTATTGATTGTTATTATTATTGTTTTTATTATTGATGATTATTAATGCTGTGGCGACCCCTGATTAAAAAAGGGACTAAGCCGAAAATAAAATAAATGATTATTATTATTATTATTATTATTATTATTATTATTATTATTATTATTATTATTATTGATGATGACTACTGATTATTATTGTTGTTATTTATTATTATTATTATTATTATTATTATTATTATTATTATTATTATTATTATTATTATTATTATTATTATTATTAGTGTTGAAACCTGTTGGGCTGCTTTATAGTTTAGTGGAAACTGCGATATTATTCAAAAGAAAAATGTATTGACTTTTATTAATTGATTACATAATAAATAAAAAAAAAATTGTATGTTTCTTTTCATTAAAGAATAACAATAACAACTGATTATCAAATCATAACATTAGTATAATTTTAATAATGGTAATATAATTACCAGCAATAAATGACATTTGAAACTGCATAAATAAATAAATAAACTAATGAATAATGAATGAATGAATAAATAAATAAATAAATAAATAAATAAATAAATAAATAAATAAATAAATAAATAAATAAACAAACGAATGAATAATAAAAACTTTAAATAAATAAATAAACTAATGAATGAATAATAAAAAATGTAAATAAATATATAAACTAATGAATGAATAAATGAATGAATGAATAATAAATAAATCAATATATAAACAAATAAACGAATGAATAAATAAATAAATAAATAAATAAACTAATGAAAAAATAAATAAACAAATCAATAAATAAATGAATAAATTAAATGAATAAATAAACAAATAAATAAATAAATTGTGATAATACACTATCAAACTTTTAACACTTTTACTGTTCCTTCGGCTTAGTCCCTTATTCATCAGGGGTCGCCACTGCGAAATGAATCACCAACTATTCCAGCATATGTTTTACATAGCAGATGCCCTTGCAGCTGCAACCCATTACTGGGAAACACCCATACATTAGGGCCAATTTAGGTCATCCAATTCCCCCATAGCGCATGTGTTTGGACTGTGGGGGAAACCCAGGCCAACATAGGGGAGAACATGCAAACTCCACACAGAAACGCCAACTGACCCAGCCGAGGCTCAAACCAGAAACCTTCTTGCTGTGAGGTTGCAGTGCTAACCATTGAGCCCCCATGTCACCCATTTAAAAGCATTTTCACAAACCTTTGATCAGTATGCAGATTCAGAATATATAGAGATATTTTAGTGGTTTAAAGGAGTAGTTCAATTTCTTTTTCTATCTGAGAACAAACATTGTGAATTACTTTTAAGTAGCATTTAGAATCAGAAAAACAAACAAGCAGCAATTTAGGTTCAAATCCTCCCATAAGAGCCGTAAAATGAAAGAAAAATGAGTAAAAGGTTTTTCTACTCAGTCCAAACTGAGGTCAGACGGTTGTTTTGAAGTGTCTGTTTTCACTGTGGTGCTTCTGCAGTAAACACTGAAACAAGAACTGAAAACAGCACAGAGGGACCTCATGATCAACACACGAAAACACTGTTAAGCTGCAGTCACACTTTGCTTTTCCTCCCATAGACTTCCATTCATACGCACGCGAATGCGACAGACCGGAAACGCAAGGTCATGCGTTAAGTTTCGCATGTTGCTGCGGTGCAAAGTTCAAGCTTGGTGAACTCTGACCTGCGAAATCGCATCACTTGACTGTGTGAGACCAATCGAGGATCAAAACATGACCTTTCTGGACAGAAATGTAAACTATGGAGCAATCGCTCGCTTTTTTAATGTCTAATCATCTTGTTTAATCCCGCCCCTTTTCGCAGCGCCGCACGACACAATTTCACACACACAAAGCCCGGTGTGACCGCAGCTTAAGTCTGAGTAGTGTAGGAAAATAATCAGTCATTTCATTCCGCTAGATTGAATTGTTTTGCTGACGTGATTATGTTTCTTTAAAGAAATATCATGAAAAACATTTACAGTCGAAGTCAGAATTATTAGACCCCCTGTTTATCTTTCCCCCCAATTTCTGTTTAACAGAGAGATTTCTTCAACACATTTCTAATCATAATAGTTTTAATAACTCATCCCTAATAACTGATTTATTTTCTCTTTGTCATGATGACAGTAAATAATATTTGACTAGATATTCTTCAAGACACTTCTATACAGCTTAAAGTGACATTTAAAGGCTTAACTAGGTTAATTAGGGTAACTAGGCAGGTTAGGGTAATTAGGCAGGTTATTGTATAATGATGGTTTGTTCTGTAGACTATTGAAAATAAATATAGCTTAAAGGGGCTAATAATATTGACCTTAAAATGGTCTTTAATTAAAAACTGCTTTTATTCTTGCCGAAATAAAACAAATAAGACTTTCTTCAGAAGAAAAAATATTATCAGACATACTGTGAAAATTTCCTTGCTCTGTTAAACATCATTTGGGAAATATTTAAAAAAGAAAACAAATTCAAAGAGGGCTAATAATTCTGACTTCAACTGAATGTTATTATATTTGTGTTACGTCTGAACTTTTTTTCAGAGACCAAAATGTTTAGCAAACAATTAGTTTAATTAAAAAATTATATATATATATAACTTTTTTGAATACTGTGTTTTGTGGGTGGCGCGGTGATGCAGTGGGTAGGTCTGTCACCTCACAGCAAGAAGGTTTCTGGTTCGAGCCTCGGCTGGGTCAGTTGGCATTTCTGTGTGGAGTTTGCATGTTCTGCCCATGTTGGCGTGGGTTTCCTCCAGTTTCCTCCACAGTCCAAACACATGCACTATAGGGGAATTGAATAAACTAAATTGTCCATAGTGTATGTATGTGAATGAGAGTGTATGGGTGTTTCCCAGCGATGAGCATAAAACATATGCTGGATAAGTTGGCGGTTCATTCCGCTGTGGTGACCACTAATTAATATTTAGATTAAGGGACAAAAAGAAAATGAATGAATAAACCCTATATTTTCTATTTTTTTCTTGTATTATTGAATATTTTCTTACATAATTGCATTTTTAAATAATTATTTATTGTCTGAACTTTTATTTGAAAGACTGAAATTTGTTTAGTAACACTTTTTAGTTTTAAAAAATGTAAATGAGCATAATAAAGTAGTATTTTTTCTACACTAGGTTTTGTAGTTTTTCAGTTTATTAATTAATCATTTTCATGCATTATATTACTTTTGTGCTTTTATTTTTATTTAAGTGCAAGTATTTGTGTTTTGCAGTGCAATTTTACTTTTTAGCTTATTTATTTTTACCTTTTATTATTCTAAAATATTCACTTTTACATTCTGGTGGATTGGAGTGACTTTATGACATGATGAATAATTATATTCCTTAAAACATCGTGAAATAAATTACTATATTACTATATTTGTGTTGTGTCTGAACTTATATTTGAGAGACTGAAATTGAATAAGTAACACTTTGAGTTTCAAAAATGTAAATGAATTTAATAAAAAGGTATTATGCTATATGTATCAGTTTTGTAATTCTTTGTTTTAATTCAATTCAATTCAATTCAGTTCAATTCAGCTTTATTTGTATAGCGCTTATACAATGTAGATTGTGTCAAAGCAACTTCACATAAAAGGTCACAGTAAATAGGAACAGTGTAGTTCAGTTTGTAGTGTTTAAGTTCATTTCAGTTTAGCTCAGTTCAGTGTGGTTTAATAAGGCAGCTGTTTTACTAATTAATTTCCTGCATAAATATATTTTTAATAATTACTTATTTTATAGGTATTTATTTCAACCACGGGGCAACGCGGTGGCACAGTAGGTAGTTCTGTAGCCTCACAGCAAGAAGGTCGCTGGTTCGAGCCTCGGCTGGGTCAGTTGGCATTTCTGTGTGGAGTTTGCATGTGTTCACATGGGTTTCCTTGGGGTGCTCCGGTTTCCCCCACAAGTCCAAAGACATGCGGTACAGGTGAATTGGGTTGGCTAAATTGTCCGTAGTGTATGAGTGTGAATGAGTGTGTGTGGTTGTTTCCCAGTGATGATTTACAGCTGGAAGGGCCTCTGCGTAAAACATATGCTGGATAAGTTGGTGGTTCATTCCGCTGTGGCAACCGTAAATTAATAAAGGGACTAAGCCCAAAAGAAAATGAATGAATACTGAGCCACCATGCCGCCTGCTGTATCATTATATTATATATATTTAATATTTCTAACTTATTTTAATAAATTAAACTTGGTTTTAAAGGGCACATAGTTTACCTCTTTTTAATGATTTAATATTAATATTATGGCTCTTCTGAGTGTGCCAGTTTAGGTTCAGTTTAAAACACAATTCAGATTTTTTTATTATAATGTGTTAAAAAGTGTCATGTTGGGGGCGTGTCCACAGCTCGCTGATTTATGGGTGTGTTGCTTCATATGTAAATTAGTTTCGGCTTCCCGCCAACGTAACAAGGGGGCGGGGCCATGAGCTCACCCGCTCTGTGTTTGCAACAGAGTCTGACAGGCAGACGGAGAAGGAGTGAGATGATCAGCATTCAGTCGTACATGTACGACTCGGACACAGACCAAGCAGAGAGTACAAAATCATATGTGTCTTTGTACAGTTTTACAGCCAACTGTGTGCTAGTTTCAAGTGCCGAGCTTGTACACAGAAACTAATAACCACGCACACTGAATTAACTTTGACTGAGGCACCGGATGCGCCGCTCGAAGCCGTGACACGGCACACCAGACACTCTCTGTAGCGCACCAGAAACATGAAGTGTCCCGAATCGTCGCGCCACGCATTTTTGAATTCTAAACATAGGTTTCTGCAGCGGTCCGCGGCGCCCAGCCGTCGACTTGAGTGTACCCTGATAGAAACCTATGTTTAGAATTCTAAAACGCATGCTAGTTAAGATCACAGGGAGCTTCTGGGATCGCGAGAAATGCAAACGGCTGAAGTATAAGGTAGACTCAATGAGAAGTACACATGTTTGCAAACCTACCTAAAGATACAACCAATAATTCTGATTAGAGCGATAATGTGGAGAATATTGCTCTTGTGTTGAGCCCAATGAGCCTTGCATCTAAAAATAGAGCTAGCGTCTTCCTTTAGTGATATCGCTTCAACTCACGCTGAAAATGGCGGACGTGAATCAACAAACTGAGGATATGATGACGCGCCTGTCAATCAATATTGGTGGGCGGGGGGACCGCTCTCCTACGTAAAGTTGCGGTCGGTCTGAAAACCGCTCCAATTGGTCCACTGTTTTTATGTTGTTAAATTGAAAATAAAAGCACTGGGTGTGTTTATATCACCCCAATATGACGGTCTATACACCATACATGCACATATGTCTGTCCAAACAGCTTGAAAAGTAGATTTTTTACCATAGGTGCCCTTTAATGTCAGTTTAGTGTACTTTTTAATGACACAGTTCAACTTAAAAAGGTCAGAATCTCATTTCTCCAGTGTGGTTTTAGTTGTAGTTTTAGTTCACCCTGCTTTAAAGTTGTTCCAGCTTTGCCTGTAATGTTACGTTTGTACTTTCTTTGACATTCTTGCTCATATAAGAGTTATAAGTCACAGGAATAAAGACTAGCTCAGTAAACTCCTCTGACCGCTGGAGCTCAGGCTTTTTATTTTCTCTCTTTGATGCTGTTTGCAATCAAAGTCAAACTATTTTAGCTGACGAAAAACCAGAACAGAAAGCAGACAATTGCAGGATGCAGTGTTCTGAGGTGAAAATGAGCTCAGCTCTGTTTTTGCATGGCATGATAAAGTCAAACTGAAAAGTGTTTGACCTTTTAGAGTCAAGTATGGCATTTAAAAACACACTGAAATGGTCAGTTAAACAGAGTTAATAATCTGTGTGTGTGAGAAAGTATTGAAGATGAAGATTGACTCCTATTTTTCATAAGTATATAACATTTTAGAGTCAAGTATAGCATTTAAAAACACACTGAAATGGTCAGTTAAACAGAGTTAATAATCTGTGTGTGTGAGAGAGAGAGAGTATTGAAGATGAAGATGATGATTGACTCCTATTTTTCACAAGTATATAACATTTTAGAGTCAAGTATAGCATTTAAAAACACACTGAAACAGTCAATAAACTCTTAATAAAGTTCATACACTGTGTATGTGTGTGTGCATGCATGTGTGTTTGTGTGTGCGTTGTTAAAAGTTGTCATTTTCATTTAGTTTTATTTGAATCAAAATAAGCAAACTTAAATAAAACTAAATAAAGACTATATTCATGTAAATCAATTAACGATAAATTAAACAGTAAAGGTGTCATGGTGGCTCAGTGGTTAGCACTGTGGCCTCACAGCAAGAGGGTCACTGGTTTGAGTCTCGGCTGGGTCAGTTGGCATTTCTGTGTGGAGTTTGCATGTTCTCCTCGTGTTGGTGTAGGTTTCCTCCGGGTGCTCTGGTTTCCCCCAGTCCAAACACATGCGCTATAGGGGAATTGATTAACTAAATTGGCCGTATATGAGTGTGTGAATGAGTGTGTATGGGTGTTTACCAGTACTGGGTTGAGGCTGGAAGGGCATCCACTGCGTAAAACATATGCTGGATAAGTTGGGGGCTCATTCCACTGATGAATAAAGGGACCAAGCCGTATGAAAATGAATAAATGAATGAAAATAAAGCCCTTTTTGGTCAAAACATATGTACTGTACATATCTATATAAAAATTGTATAGTTTGCACAGTGGCTTTAAATATTTGCCATTTTTCTAATACTTTACTGTATTGTACTGTCCAGGTTGTGCTAAAACAAACATAAATTAGAAAATATATGTAGATATAAAAAAGAAAAAAACTAACTAAAACAATTTTCATAAAACATATATTTTTACTTTTGTCTTTAATTCTTTTTTTTTTGCTTTACCAATAATAAGTCCATTAAGAAGACTTCTCTGACCTTTTGGTAATATTTATGACCTTTTGCATGTTTTCCCTTCAAGTTTCTGCTGACAGACATTAAGTCTATTGTTTCCTCTTGATAAAAATTAAATTGTTTAAAAATTATTAATAAAAATTATTAAAAATAATAATTAAAAATTATTTAAATATTTTAAAGCTATAAGAATATAAACATAAAAATGGAAATACAACAAACTACAATGTATTCAACCCAGGCTCATTTTGATTACGTACCCCTATATACATTTCTGGAGAGCGCCAAAAAACATCCCAGAAGCTGCTTTTTTTCAGTTTTTGTTTTCACGAATCCACCAGAGGCCTCTGTGTACGCTTTTTCAGATCTCAAATTTCTCTCACGAGTGCCATTCACGCCTTCTGTTCGAGTGTAAATCCACCAGAGACCGCTGTGTACGCTTTTTCAGATCTCAGATTTCTCTCGTGAGTGCCATTCATGCCTGCTGTTCTTATATAAATCCACCAGAGGCCGCTGTGTACGCTTTTTCAGATCTCAGATTTCTCTCACGAGTGCCATTCACGCCTTCTGTTCTCATGTAAATCCACCAGAGGCCGCTGTGTACGCTTTTTCAGATCTCAGATTTCTCTCGTGAGTGCCATTCGTGCCTGCTGTTCTTATGTAAATCCACCAGAGGCCGCTGTGTACGCTTTTTCAGATCTCAAATTTCTCTCACGAGTGCCATTCACGCCTTTTGTTCGAGTGTAAATCCACCAGAGGCCGCTGTGTACGCTTTTTTAGGTCTCAAATTTCTCTCACGAGTGCCATTCACGCCTTCTGTTTGAGTGTAAATCCACCAAAGACCGCTGTATACACTTTTTTAGATCTCAGATTTCTCTCGTGAGTGCCATTCGTGCCTGCTGTTCTTATGTAAATCCACCAGAGGCCGCTGTGTACGCTTTTTTAGGTCTCAGATTTCTCTCGTGAGTGCCATTCGTGCCTGCTGTTCTTATGTAAATCCACCAGAGACCTCTGTGTACGCTTTTTCAGATCTCAAATTTCTCTTGCGAGTGCCATTCAAGCCTGCTGTTCTCGCGTAAAACCACCAGAGGCCACTGTCAACTGATTGACTAATTGACTGACCCTCCACCTTCCCTAAACCCAACCGCAATGTTTTGAAACGCAATCCAGAAAAAGAAAAGCCCTTTGCCTGATTTTTACCACATTTTCAGATCTTACCACATGCTCACCCTGTTATTAACTTGTTTATTTCATTTTTTGGCTTCTGCTTTTGTCTTACCTGCTTTCTGGAACCGCTCTTCGCCGGACTCAAACCCCGTCATTGTGGTCAACTCCTCTCTGCGTCTTAAGTCTGCCGACGTACATGGCGAGCTAACTAGACAAACTAGTAACAGTGGGGAAGCCATCCATACGGAGGTTAGCGATCAGCTGGTAACGTGAAAAGAAACGGCGTCATACCGCTCTATAGCGATCGTTTTAAAGACGAAATGCAGCTATACGTACTTCTGGCTACATAATTCGCCATCTCCAGAAACAGAGATGTGTGGATCAGCTGAAATGACACCCGAATCCTCGGCTTCATACTAATCATCCACCCGCCACCCGCCCGCACATATAGTTTTATCTGATATATGTATCCACACCCGATCGTCGCTTTAATAATTGAAATATTTGTTTTAGGCATGATAGGTCACCATCAGGGCTGGAGCAAACTGAGCCGGAGCAAACTGAACTGGACCTCTAGGCAAAAGATGATCATGCCGCCCTCATATCGAAAGCGAAAACGAGGAACGGGGCGGTGGGGGGATTGTCGCGGATGTCTCTCTATTCTGCCGCCTGTGTCGCCTCTATGGACTCGCTGGCACTGTGTGGATATTAACAGCAGATTCAGTGAGCTTTAACCTGCACATCTCTGATAGTAAAATAATAGGTTAATCTTAAACGTTTTTAAATGAACATTTATATATAAAACAGAAGTTTGTCTTCAGACAACATTTTCTTCATTTTCCAATAGATACAGAAAGTCAAAATAAGACATTTGAGCTTTTACAGATACAGGAACAAGAAAACATAAAGGGTGCCACTTCATCCTAAACGGCAGCTATGTTATGTTTACTCAGCCTTTTTCTTCGCACTGTGTAAAAACAGAATAGCATCTATTGTGCCTGGATTCGGGCGATTCCGCCTTGCCTCCAAAACGCGGCCAGGTGCAGCTGAATGAGCATTCGCTTTCACTGCTTGTTGTAGGAATGAACAAGATTCTCCTCACAAGGCGCTGCAGTTGTGGAAATAAGCGATCTTGTTTCTCCCAGAACGATAGCAGATTTTGCTCTGATGACTCAAACTGAAAATTTTGAACAGTAGGTTACTCTTCATCCGATATTTTGGGCGTCTCATCTTCCCATTCTGCAAAGCCCACTCTCTGTGTTTTTTGCTGGTCCACTGCCATATCCTGCTAGATCCACCCGCAACCCTCCCACAATTAATCATAATGTATTTTTTTTATTACCCAACCCGCCCGATCCATGGATTATCCGCAGCGCCAGCAGATATAACCGCCATCCGCGCATCACTAGTATATAGGGTTTTTAGAATGAGCCTGTGCTGAATGTTTTACTAAAATTAATATATTGTACTGTATTGTACAGTATATAAATAAATAATATATTATATTGTACAGTATATTAATATATTAAACTATATTGTACTGTAAAATCTGTACTAAAACAAATATAATAACAATATAGACAAAGAAAATAACAAAAACTACTACTTTTTTATTTACTAAAATTAATATAAAAAGAATGTTAAACTTAATTTATTTATTCTGTTTTTTTATTTATTTATTTTGATTTGTTATACCAAGATATAGGAATATTTATGACCTTTTGCATGTTTCCTCTTCAGGTTTCTGTAGCCAGATATTAATTCTGTTGTCTATTCATGCTATTCTTCCTCAGGCTGCACACAAAAATCACATTAGAGAAGACATGGCTGGCTTTGTCTGAACATGCTACAAAAGCACAGTTATATTTCCATAACAGATAATACTCAATTATTGCTTTAGGAATAACAGATTATCATGTGTCAGTATATACATGTGGGTGGCCAAAAGTAATTATATAAGCAGTGTAATTATGTTTAATATAAATGTGGGCAAACAATGCAGACATCAGCTGAGTCATCTGACCGCATGATTACAGTCATCTGAGCTGTTTACTGGTGTAGAAAGTTGCTTTATAAGTCAACCGTTCAGAGTGAATCTCCAGTCAATGATTCACTGATTTAAATGATTCGTGCAGAGTGAGTCTGCAGTAAACGGTTTGGCAATTCAAACGATCTGTTATGAGTGAGTCTGCAGTAAATGATTCACTAATTCAAATTATTTTTTCAGAGTGAATCTCCAGTAAATAATTCACTGATTCAAATGATATGCTCAGAATGAGTCTGCAGTAAATGTTTCACCGATTCAAATATGTTTAGAGTGAGTCTGCAGTAAATGTTTCACCGGTTCAAATGATGAATTTCCAGTAAATGATTAACTAATTCAAATGATTTTTTCAGAGTGAATCTCCAGTAAATAATTCACTGATTCAAATGATATTTCAGAGTGAGTCTGCAGTAAATGTTTCACCGATTCAAATGATGTAAATGATTCCAGTAAATAATTCACTGATTCAAATGATTTGTTCAGAATGAGTCTGCAGTAAATTATGCATTGATTCAAATGATCCGTTCAGAGTGAATCTCCAGTAAATAATTCACTTATTCAAATGAATTGTTCAGAGTGAGTCTGCTGTAAATGATTCACTTATTCAAATGATTTGTTCAAAGTGAGTCTGTAGTAAATGATTCACCAATTCAAACAATCTGTTATGAGTGAATCTCCTGTAAATGATTCACAGAATGTACAAACTAATCTGTATGGGCAAGTTTTATTTAAAAACTGAATATAAGGTTATATGAATGAAAATCATGCACATGGTTCATAAGTCTGTAGTTCTTTTACCTAATTTAAGCTAACTTTACAGCCATGTATCTTTGTCATTTTGTCTAGTTTTCCACATATAATTATTTTCCTCCAATTAAAGTGTGTGTGTTGTGATTGTTTGGTTTGGTTCATAATACTTTAATGAAGCCTTAAAAATCATCTGACCTCATGATTACAGTCATCTGAGTTGTTTACTGGTGTAGAAAGTTGCTTTATAAGTCAACAGGAGGATTACTAAACTACTAGTTGGTGGATGTCTGTTCATTTAAAAACACTTCTGACATTGAATAACAGTAATTTGGACAGGAGATGCAGGATTTTGGCCGTGTGCCGAGCTGCATTGCAGTTTTTGGATCTGTATAGAGTCCTTCAGCTGTGAATGAAGGACACTGAGCAGATCTGAGTGTTTCAAACTGCAGGATGGACGGGAGAAAATGTGGAAAGATACACAATGACTCTTGGAAAGCAGAACAATGGATGTCATATGACCAAGTTTGGATTTAAAAGTGAACAATAACCCGAGTTTGCTGAATTGACTGAATCATCCTGTCAAGGCGAGCAGGGTTGCCAGATCTACGTGAGATTTACTAGCTATATCAGAACTCATATACACTGTGAAATATGCAGTCCAATGTTATGAGGACTATTTTACGTATTGTCATAATTCGCATGATTGCATGTGATTTAATGGTAGGACTTTAGATTCACACCATTTACTGGCTTATTACCAGCCTATTATTAAGATATTAAATGTGCATCATCAATTATAAAGTATGATCTTATTTTAAATCCCTGATCTAACCCAATACCTTAACTCAACTACTGACTAGCTAACTATTAATGAGCAGGTAAACTGAATCATCCTGTCTAGGGTTGCCAGATCTATGTGAGATTTAGAGTCTGGAAATAAAAATGAATATAATCTAGTTCTAAATTAACAATGATATATAAAGTTGAAGTCAAAATGATTCGTCTTCCTGTGATTTAAAAAAAAAAAATAAAAAATTCCCAAATGTTTAAAAAAGCAAGGAAATTTTTACAGTATGTCTGATAATATTTTTTCTTCTGGAGAAAGTCTTATTTGTTTTATTTTGACTCGAATAAAAGCAGTTTCTAATTTTTTTATAACTATATTAAGGTCAAAAGTATTAGCCCCTTAAGCTATATATTGTTTTGATTGTCTGCAGAACAAACCACTGTTATGCAATGACTTGCATAATGACCCTAATTTACCAACAGAGGCTTATTCTGAAAACATAGCCCTATATACATTTCTGGAGATTGTAAATTATGTAGCCAGAGGTACGTATGGCTGCATTTCATCTCTAAAATGAACGCTAGGGAGCGGTATAATGCCTTTCCTTTTCTCGCTTACCAGCTAATCGCTTGCCTCCATGAAGACGGCTTTTCCACTGTTACCAGTTTGCCCAGTGGCTCACCATGTACGCTGGCGGACTTGAGACGCAGAGAGGAGTTGACCATGACGAAGGGGTTCGAGTCTGGTGGAGAACGGTTCCAGAAAGCAGGTAAGTCAAAAACAGAATACAATAAATAAAATAAACAAGTAAATTATAGGGTGAGAATGCGGTAAAATCTGAAACGTGGTAAAAATCAGGCGACCGTGAAGGGCATTTCTTTTTCTGCGTTGATTTTTAAAACACTGTCGGTTGGGTTTAGGGAAGTGGGTGGTCTTGGGTCAATCGATGCTTCTAAAAACACTAATGGTTGGGTTTAGGGAAGGTGGAGTGCACTGAAAAAAGTGTTGCATGCAAAACTGTTGCAAACAATTTATTTGTGTTGAATTTAAACAAACAAATTAAATTTAATAATGTTCAACTTAATTTGTTTGTTTAAATTCAACCCAAATAAATTGAATAAATCCAAGGAATCATCTTTGAATAATTTTTTTCAGTGTGTGGGTCAGTCAGTCAGTCAATAAGTTAGTGGACAGCAGCCTCTGGTGGATTTACGGAAGAACAGCAGGTGCGAATGGCACTTGAGAGAGGCATTTGAGCTCTGATAAAGCATACACAGCGGGCTCTGGTGGATTCGCAAAAACAAAGACTGCAAAAAATATAGCTCCTGAATGGGACATATATGGCGCTTGCCAGAATGTATATGGGGTACGTTTTCAGAATGAGCCTGGGTTGTAATTTACCTAATTAACCTAGTTAAGCCTTTAAATGTCACTTTAAGCTGAATACTAGTATCTTGATAAATATCTAGTCAAATATTATGTGCTGTCATCATGGCAAAGAGTAAAATAAATCAGGGGGGGCTATTAATTTTGACTTCAACTGTATATAGCTGAAATTTAATAAAATGTCATTTAATTTAAAACTCTAGCAGCGCATGTGTGAGAAACATTAAACCCTTTGCCTTCCTGAGTATTGGCAGATCCCGAAGTAATGCTAATGCTAAAGGCAAGGTCCCAACGACCGTGCCTTTGTCTCAATGAAGGGCTGTGTGATACTTTTCAGGCTGTTCAGGGCAGGTGAAATCTCATTATACAGCAGTGGTGGATTTAGGCATGGGCAATATGGGCGTTTTAATATATGGATGACATTTAAGGCTTTAGCTAGCTTAATTAGCAATTAGGCCACGCCATTGTATAAAAGTGGTTTGTTCCGTAGATGATCAAAAGTAAATATTGCTTAAGGGAGCTAATAATATTGACCTTAAACAGCATTTAAATAGTTAAAAACTGCTTTTATTCTAGCTGAAATAAAACAAATAAGACTTTCTCCAGAAGAAAAAATATTATAGGAAATACTGTGAAAAAGTCATTGCTCTGTTAAATATCATTTAGATGTTACATGTAGATTTCATTCAGAAATATCTGAAAAAGGAAAAAAAATCACAGCAAGGCGAATAATTTTGACTTTAATTGTATATAATAAACTGCTCAAATTAGACTCTTGAAGACTCAGTTCAGGCTCTAGGAGACTCATGTAGACTCTCATAGACTCGTGTGGAGTTTTTGAAGTTGACTGTTTGACTGCAGAGAACAACATGTTCTGGTTTCCCCTAACGATAAACTTCCAGCGAAAGGTTAATGTGACTAATTTAAATTTATATGGTCTCTTTTACAGCATCAATGTTGTAGTGTAATTAAAATGTAATCAGTTAAATAGACTTAATCATTCACATTTAGTTGTTCAAGCTTAAAACAAGATGAAAAACCATTTAAACGCAAGCGCAGTCAGAAGCAGCAGGAGAGCGCAGAAACTCTATTAAAAATACTGGGGTAAAATAAATAGTATCTTTGTCGTTTAGTCCAATAGACGAATTACCAACCTGCGTCACATATGACGTCACACGGGTTCCTGGTTGCAAAAAGAGACCGGTTGCAATAACAAACATGTGTTGTGCAGTAGGATGCCAAATTCGAAGTCCAAAAATAGAAAACTTAACTTTTACTGTACACCACACTGCTTTGATGCCAACTGCAGACGTCTTTGGCTTAAAGGCAGCTGAATGGAGTGAGGACCTAATTAAAAATGCTCAACACTGCAGTTCTCATGTTATATCTGGTAAGTTCAGGCTATGCTGAATCATACTCATTACTCAGTTTTTATTGCAGCAATGATTTCAGCAAAAACGGTTACTTGTGGTTAATTAAACCGCGGATACTGAATGCTCAGAATGAAACATGAAAGTGTAAGTTCACATACCCTGCCGTACAAGTGTAGTTCGCTGTCATTATGCAGTCATTTTGCGTGTTGGTGATGATTACCCAGGCCTTGTACAGCTCCGTCTTCTTTCCTTGTTTTTGGCTAGGCAGAATCTCGGTTTTTAGCACTACATAGTGTTGAATCTTGTAATCATGGAGCATTATTTCTTGCACATGACCACACAGAACAACATTGTTGGCATCCAAAGACTTGTAGGCCTTTAACTTCTCTCTTGTAAAATCACTTAGAGTTTCAATGAGATAGTTGTATATTTCGGGCTGGATGCTTGGTCATTTCGTCTTATCCAATATTCATTGGGAGTGTGCTATTACAAATGGAGCTGTCAGACTAACGCCGCTCACTTTAACGTTAATTTTGCCGAATAACTCTGCTTATCACTGAGTGACAAGCTGTTATAATACGCTGAAAGCATTATGTAAATAATATATATATATATATATATATATATATATATATATATATATATATATATATATATATATATATGTAATCAATATAACTTATTTCTAAGACAACAACAAACTCTGTACTGCATCGGATGTCATTCCCTCGCTGTAAATACTAGTGCTCCCAGTTTCAGTAGCGGTTCCCGTTTTTTTCTGCGACCCCGCTGAGCACGCATTTTGAATGTTTACAAACATGGTAATTCATCTATTATCCCCATCTCATTATTTTCTTCCAATTAAAGGTTGTATGTTCTGATGGGTTGGTTTGGTTCATAAAACTTTAATAACATGTAAAAAGAATATGTGAATGTCTTTATGAAAAACACACTGTGTCAAAATACTGAATATTTACATGCGTATTGTATTTTAAATGGACATTTTCTTCACTATATTTAAAAGGAACAGTTTAACCAAAACTGAAAATTCTGTCTGTATTTAATATCTCTTTACTTGCTCCATACTTGTTGAACTTTCTTCTGTTGAACACAGAAATATAAATATATTTGAAAGAAATCTGAAAACCAGTAATCATTGACTTCCATGGTATTTGTTTTTCGTAATATGGATTTCAGTGGTTTTCGGCTTTCTTCAAAATATCTTCTTTCGTATATAACAGAAAAAAGAAACTCATAAAGGTCTAGAACCACTTGAGTGTACTATTCTTTTTAACCATATATACACAGTATTAGACGTGAAACTGTATGTATTAGTGCCTCAAGTTGCATGTTGTCAAAGGTTTTATCATTTTTATTAATTAATATTTGTGGATTTTTTTTTGGGGGGGGGGGGGTATTTTGTAATAATTCCACTATTTCATTTGACATTTCAGACATTTTTACTTTCGACTAATTGTAAAATTTTATTTTAATTCATAGTGTTGTTGACATTTTCAGTCAAAATATAGACAAATACAATAATGAATGTTTATAAAGTACTTTTATTTCTACTTAGAATTTATTGCCAAAAATAAATAAATACTGAATAAAATAAATAAATAAACAAAAATCCACATATAGCAGAAAGACAGCTTACTTGGCAACCCAGACCGCAAGACCCGCAGCGACCCTCCTCTCCACTGGATGCCGCTGCAGTCCAAGAAAGAGGCTCCTCCCCTCCACTCATCATTCAAAATCTCCCCAAAGGGTGTGTTTTCACGGCTCTACGTATATTTGTCCCGCATCACGCACTGCAGACATGGACAAGACACTCGGTGTGTGTGAAAAGAGCAGTCACAGCGCTAAAGGACACCGGGAAACTTCTTCCAAAAGCCCGGAAGATCTCGCCTGACGCTGCCGCCAATTCAGCAACATCATCCGTAGTTCTTCAACCGACTTTTCCTGTCACCCGGATCCGGACAGGGCAGCGAGATCTCCGGGTATCAGAGGGAAAACAACACGGATATGCAGAAAACATGAGTGGAGGTTTCAAACCGGATCGATTGGGAGTGTATTAGAGTTGTCATTGAGTG
>NC_079450.1:4637615-4685115 GCF_903798145.1 Danio aesculapii | reverse complement strand
TAATATGGTTTATTAAATTATGTTTGCTTTTCGAGCGAGTTGTTATTATGATTATTGCTGAGGCTATTAGTGTGGGATTGTGCATGACATGATTGTTGTTGTCGGTGCTTGAGTAGGGCTGTGTAATATGATGAAATATACTATGTGGACAAAATAAGACTGTCATTTCATATCATTGTATATTTTTGTGGTGTCAGAAAATACTGTTTTTTTATGGTAATATTTTTACATAATTTATATGAGCGCAATATTATACTCATCTGATTATTAAGTAAATTCATTCCCTAAGTTTAATCCCAAAACTTGTATATTTAAGTTTATTGAACTTGGTGCATTTTTAGCATGAATTTAAACTTTTGAGTAATGGGCTCTCCCAAAATGTACTTATTTAAGTTTATTGAACTTGGTGCATTTGTATCTTGTACCTAAGATTTTGAGTAACGGGGTCTCCCAAAACTTACATATTTAAGTTTATTGAACTTGGTGCATTTGTAGCATGTACATAACATTTTGAGTAATGGGCTCTCCCAAAATGTACCTATTTAGGTTTATTGAACTTGGTGCATTTGTAGCTTGTAAATAACATTTTAAGTAATGGGGTCTCCCAAAACTTATATATTTAAATTTATTGAACTTGGTGCATTTTTAGCATGTACTTAAACCTTTGGGTAACAGGCTCTCCCAAAATGTACTTATTTAAGTTTATTGAACTTAGTGCATTTGTAGCTTGTACTTAAACCGTTGAGTGAGGAGGTCACCTAAAACATAAATATTTATATTTATTAAACTTGGTGCATTTGTAGCTTGTACTTAAGATTTTGAGTAATGGGGTCTCCCAAAACTTACTTATTTAAGTTTATTGAACTTAGTGCGTTTGTAGTATGTATTTAAACTGTTGAGTTACGGGGTTTCCCAAAACTTAAATATTTAAGTTTATTGACCTTGGTGGGTTTGTAACATGTACTTAAACCTTTGAGTAATGGGCTCTCCCAATACTTATTTAAGTTTATTGAACTTAGTGCTTTTGTAGTATGTATGTGTATTTGTAGCTTGTACTTAAACTTTTGAGTAACGGGGTCTCTCTAAGAATACTTAAAGTTTATTGAACTTGGTGCATTTGTACCTTGTACTTAAACCGTTTAATAACGGGGTCTGCTTAAATTTACGTATCTAAGTCTATAGCATGTAGTATGTACATAACATTTTTTAGTAACGAGGTATCCCAAAATATAAATACTTAAGTTTATTGAACTTTGTGCATTTGTATCATGTACATAACATTTTGAGTAATGGGGTCTCCAAAACATACATATTTAAGTTTATTAAACTTTGTGCATTTGTAGCTTGTACTTAAACTGTTGAGTAATGTGATCTCCAAAACTTGCTTTAGTTTATTGAACTTGGTGCGATTTTAGCATTCACTAAAACTTTTGATTAATGGGGTCTCCTAAAACATTTGTATAATGTACTTAACATATTAAGTTCAAACTTATTATGTTAATTATTTGGTGTTAATTTGAAGAAGAATAAAAATTGTGAAAAACATTTTTTTGAGTTTGTTACATGTAATGTATAGTTAAGATAACTTGAGTGTTTAAGACGGTGTTTACAGTGTCGGGAATCTGCAGACAGAAACATGATGAATAATAGCATCACAAGAAAGTGCAATCTTGAAAGTACACTCCAAAAACACTCCATTTTGCTGCTTGTTCAGACTAAAGTTTTAAAATAAAACAACACAATTTTTGTTTTTCTTTTTTTGGCACAACTTAATTGTTTTATGTTCAATCCACTTAAACTTGTTAAGGTAACTGCTTTGATTTAATAATCAATTTGTGTTTGGACAATATAAATAAATTGTGTGGAACCCTGCATGTTTTACAGTGTATAATGTTTAGATTTTGCATTTTATTTAGTGAAATGTAACTTTTTTTTTTTATTTTTATGGTTAACCTGTAATCATTAGTTTTTGTAGAGCGTTATGTTTTGCTAATATTTATTTTATATTTCTTCATTTTTATGTATTATATTTCCTCATTTTAAATCAAACAATTTGGCCTGAAGTTCTAAACGAAGTGAGAAATATGATCACTAATGAGTGAGTAAATTTCTGTCTATGTATTTTAGAATATATATATATATATATATATATATATATATATATATATATATATATATATATATATATATATATATATATATATATATATATATATATAAATATATATATATATATATAAATATATAAATAAATAAATAAATAACTTGTTTGTAATTTAAATGTTTTATCTATCTATTCTTAATAGTAGGAGACTACCTCTTTTTTTTTTAATGGATATAACTGTTTCATAATACCTTTTTGTTTAAATGAACCAAATATTATTTGTTATATTCACTGAGAAATGGATACAAATAAAAAAAGAGGATGTACTCAATTATGCTGAGTAAGCAGTGCCATATTAAAAACTATTGATTGAATTTACAGAACTGATAATATATTGTGATAAATATCGTTATATGTGATTACTTGTATCATGATATGAGATTGTCATATCATCTAGCCCAGGCATGTCCAAGCTCGGTCCTGGAGGGCCGGTGTCCTGGAGTTTGGACACCCCTGATCTAGCCCTTATCTGTAAAAAACTTCATATTTTGTGATTCTTTTTTATTTTTCCCCATTTATTTCTCCTTTTGAATTGCATTATGGGACTTTGATCTTTCTTCCAACAACTTTTAACCTTGAGAATTTGGAAAAAGTGACTTTTATGAACATTTGTAATAGTTTAAAGTGATATTGTCTGGGTTAGTGTTGTATATTACGCAACAAAAACCTTGTAACAAACTGCCAGCACATTTTCTGTTATTTAACACGTTTACTTCTCTATATATTATTTCTTATTCATTATGTTATTTAAAACTACTAAGTTTTGATTAAGAGTTGAATTTACATCATCAAAGGTCGACAGAGCAGAGATCGACATCCCATAATGCAATATACGACCGTAAATAAATTGAAAACATACAGAAATGGTTAACCAACAGATATTTTGTATTGCATGTGTGTGTGCTTGAGTGGAAACTGAGAAGCACAATGTTTGGGCAAATAAAGCATGCATGATGCAAGAGGAGAGGAAGAAGTTTGGAGAAAAGGCAAGATGAGGTCAGGTATGTGCAAATGCTGGGTTTCAAGCGTTTCTTCCTCTTTCAGAAGAGTGTGTGGGTGAGAGTTATTAGCCGTGACACTTACTAGTAGCTTTCTGATGTCTGAATCTCCCGCTGGAGTCTGAAAACTGCTCTGATATTCAGCCCCATGGTGCGTTTGTTTGTGTCCACATCTCAATTCTCAATCTCTGCAGGAGCTTCAGTGTACTCTGGAACATTTTAGGGCTACTCATTGTCTTGTTTGTAGTATCTAAAATGTCTTAACCTCTTAAGGCCCAAGGTGTTTTTTTACATGCATTTTTTATTTCTCTTTGGTATTTGGGCTTATTAGAACCTAATTAAAATAAAAACCTAAGTATCATCTTTTGATGTGATGTACTTTTAGGGAAAAATTATGTCCATATATGTGGACTCGTGGTCCGAATTTACATAAACACCTGAATCTTCTTTAATGCATATTTAACATAGACATTTTTTTTTACTTGCTTTGACTATCAGAGAGTAAAAACTAATTTTTTCCCCATTTTGGACGGTTAAAAATAGTGTTTGGGAAGTTTCATATGCTGCAAAACAGTTGCCGGATGACACTGTATGTCTGTAACATAATATAAAACATTCAAAGTATTTTAAATAGCCACTTAAAAGCTAAAATGTGCCATCCATGGATGTGGACACTCAAGCCCTAGGAGGTTAAATCAACAGAATTTTCTAGACAAGTAAAAATAATTGTCTTGTTTTCAGAAAAGCAAGTTGAAATGAAGTTAGTTTTTACTTCAAACAAGGAATATAATCTAGCAACGGTTATTTTGTTTACCCCACTGGCAGATTATCTAGCTTGTTTTAAGGAAAAACGTACTTCATTCTGACCAGTTTTTTTTCTACTTTTCATTTTTGCTTAAGCAACTTAATAAAACTGAATTTAAGAGTTTTTTTTGTTTTGATATTTGAACTTGAAACAATACAAACCCGAGTAAGAACATATCTATTGTTTACAGTGTATTTCTTAGTGGTGTGTAAATTAATTGTTACTTCGATGCACTGCGATGCAGACGTGAACACTTCGATATCTGTTCATTAATAGATCATCATTGGTTTTTACCAAGCGGCAACCTCCCGCTCTCCCTCGGGAAGCCAACACAGAAGTACCTGAAACTGCAATTCATCAAAATTCCGCTAGTCCTGGCTCCATAATAGAGAAAATTTCAGTTGAGCCCACTGTTAGAATGGCCAACTTTACAGCAGAAAAAAAGGTGTTTACAGCCTGGTACAAAGAAGGATTTTGGTTCATATAGCTATTATTACCCTCCATGACAACTGTGAGGGGGGTGAATTTTTTTTATAACTCATCCATTTCCTTTATATTAGGTTATATTAAGTTTGCATAATTAAGGGCGTGGCCACTTGAGTGACAGCTAGGTCTCGCTGGTCGTCGTCACTTCACCTCAGCTGAATCCGGCAGATAAGCCACTGATCTCGGCATATTCATCGTATCTTTGTGTTGTTTTATGTGGCTTTACACAGTCAGCTGCCTTTTGGACTTATTTCTTACAATTATCAGATGATATGGGATGCTGTGTGCATTTAATTGTGCTCACAAACCATTCATGTGGCCTCGTTTCCCATGTGAGTAAAGTTATACACTTGTATACCATCTCTATAAATGTATTTGTTTTATTTAAGATCATTTATCATTTATAATGTTCTTTAGACCCTTAAAGCACTCCAGATTGTGACAGATTGATTAGCTGTAGGCTCTAGATCAGTCATCTGAAGCGTTGTCATACAGTGTTATGCTGGAGTTCATCAGTAGTCTTGCATTTACTAACACACACTATATCTGAAGTGTTTGGAAGTAATTCGCGTTTTCCTCCTGTAGAAAAACATCATAAGAGCAATGTTTAGTGGCTCAATGTATTACTACAGTGTTTTTAAAAGTCTAAACACTTTATTGATATAGTGTACAGCCAAGCACATGTGGTCAGAACACAAACGAGTCGCAGGTAATGAAGTATCAAGCGTTTCTCCCAAAGTAAAGTCTGTCTGCCAGGTCTAAGCAAAGTGCCAGCAGGCGTTTGTAGCTCCGCTCACTCTCCGCCTCTTTGCCCTTGTTTGGTATCCCGCCGTGGGTGCGATGACGCGCGAACAAAATGGCGACGGTTGGCCGCGCCTACTAGTAGCTTCTTTTGCAATGTTCAGAAACCTATGGGTGACGTCACGGATGCTACGTCCATATATTTTACAGTCTATGGTTTTTACGTATGTCATTTATCACATATGTTCTCACGCGGTAGAATACTGTTTAATCGAGGCGAGGGCGTGTAATTAAAATGCTTTAGCTACTTAAAAAGCAGACAACTGTGCACTATTCACTTCATGCCAGTTTGTTGGACAGTTTTTCAATGACACTGAAGTACAGCAGAACCAGGAAACACTATTTCACTGCTAGAGAGAAACCTCTCTCTCTCTGTGTCTCTCTCTTTCTTTCTCACTTTAAACCTTTGCTGGCATGTTTGTAAGGTAACTTTTCCTCTCCTCTATCGCTATTAAAGTGGATCCTCACACGAGTGTGTCTGTAGAGCAAGTTTTCTCCACTACGTCTGTCGCAGATCAGCTGTAATAGCTGCTCAATGTGCGCTTTATAACCAGACCCTCTAGTTTTAGGTAGCAGGCAACAATTTAATGCACTCGCACAAATGCTCCAAAACATATTTTGAGGTCGTATAGATACAATTTCAGGCGCATATGCGACCAAAACGCTCGCAATTTCGAGCCCTGATTGTATATTTAAAGAAATTTGTAATCTATCATACACATTATTCATTCATTTATTCATTCATTTTCTTTTCGGCGTAGTCCCTTAATTAATCAGGGGTCGCCACAGCAGAATGAACTGCCAACTTATCTAGCATATGTTATTACGCAGCGTATGTCCTTCCAGCTGCAACCCAACACTTGGAAACACCCATACACACTCTTTCACACACACAAACTCTGGCCAATTTAGCTTATTCAATTCACCTGTATCGCTTGTGTTTAGACTTTAGGGGAAATCGAAGCACCCGGAGGAAACCCACGCCAACACGGCTAGAACATGCAAAGATTAAATCTGCTTTAAGGCTTGTGATTCATTACTGCACATATCAACCCAATCGCGTTAACAAGTGTGAGTGCAAACACTTTGTTAAAAGATTTCAGCTCTGATTGAAACAAAAGTGCATGGCTGGTGTTGCGTTTTCTTCTCTGTTTTCACAATGTCAAAGTGCACCAAAATGTTTCTCCAAGTCACACATACCAGTTAAACCTCTCTCATTGGTGAGAGTGCACCTGTTTATGTTGCTCTACGTCATCCGTCAAGATAGACTGACAAGTTTGCTCTGTGAGCTTATTTTGGCTTTATCTGTAGCTGTTGAGAAAGCATTCTTGCAATGCACTGGGAACAGCAGTTACACAACATTTTGAGATGAAAAGGCACTTCTTGGTTTTCAGTTGTAATGATGACTAGGAACTCACTCAAGTGCAGATTACACTAGTTTGTTTTAATTGCAAAGTGTAACCTGGCATCCACACAAGTTTGCCAGTCAATGCCAAACAACTAGCAAAGATGCAACCCTGGCCTTTAGTTTGGAAATGCTGTTTTTTTATTTGAGTGTAGACGGGCTAAAATACTGGCATTTGAAAGCAAAGTGTGGTTATTCACAATCCCTTTCTGATTGGTCTTTTTGAGCTATTACATATCATTCCCTGATTCGTTCAACTTAGGCCATGTCCACATTAGGGTTGGGCGATATCGACCAAATTGGCATCGTACGATGTCTAATGTTAAACATCGCGATGGACTGTAGTTCAATTCAATTCACCTTTATTTGTATAGCGCTTATACAATGTAGATTGTGTCAAAGCAGCTTCACATAAAAGGTCACAGTAAATAGGAACAGTGTAGTTCAGTTTGTAGTGTTTAAGTTCAGTTCAGTTGAGCTCAGTTCAGTGTGGTTTAATAATCACTACTGAGAGTCCAAATATTGAAGAGCAAATCCATCGATGCGCAGCTCTACAGATCCTGAACCATGCAAGCCAGTGGCGACAGCGGAGAGGGAAAAAAAACTTCACTAAAGGCGGAAGTGAAGAAAAAAAACCTTGAGAGAAACCAGGCTCAGTTGGGCACGACCATTTTAATTTCTCCGCTGGCCAAACGTCTTGTGCAGAGCTGCAGTCTCAGTGGCGGAGGCTGGAAGCTGGCCTCAGCGAAGACTCGTCTGTCTCTGGAGCGTCACAGGAATCAGTCTCATGTTCTCCACTCCTCCATGACCATCACAGTAGCTGCTCAGGATTCGGCCAGGTCCAGGATATAAAAAACCTTGGGATCATCTCGTCGTTGGTCTTGGATCGAGTCAGTGACTCTGCATAGTCTGAGGGCCTCGGGAAGAGTATCCCCAGGTGGAAATGGAGAATAAAGAAAATAATTAGCGTAGCTGATGTTCACAGTGTATATCAACAAGATGCATAACCTGTGTGGAAGCCCCCAAGTGGTGCACTAAGTGTATGCTTTACTGAACAGATAGGTCTTTAATCTAGTTTTGAATTGGGAGAGTGTGTCTGAGCCTCGGACGTTATCAGGAAGGCTATTCCAGAGTTTAGGAGCTATAAATGAGAAGGCTCGACCTCCTTTACTCGACTTTGCTATTCTAGGTACTACCAGAAGCCCTGAGTTTTGAGATCTTAAAGAGCGAGTTGGATTGTAGCGAGACAGAAGATTGGTTAGATAAACAGGAGCTAGATTATTTAAAGCTTTATATGTAAGAAGCAATATTTTAAATTCAATACGAAACTTAACAGGCAGCCAGTGTAAGGAGTAGCCCCTTTCATACATACAGATCTTTCTGAAAAACTTGATAAATTGTTGTTAGATAGACACAAGATTAAATAAATATCACCTTTAACAACTATAGTGAGACGTAATCCAGCGGTACATCCTTGATAAACTGTCCGACTTGCACTGCTCTCTGGGGTGTTGTGTTCAAGACTGCTGGAGCTCAGACGTGTGCTTGTACGAGCACATGACAGTGTGTGTGATGTGCATTTTCAGCAGTATATATCATAAAATGCTATTTTAAAACTAAGACATATTAGTGTAAACGGGGCCTAAGTGTGAGTTTTTCGCGAGCTGGTTTAAGACAGGGGCGGGGTGGAGGATCGCGACGCCGGCTTAGCATCTTGATGTCTATCGGCTTCGTCTGTTGACCTGATGGCATCATCGTCTATTGACCCAACCCTAGTCCACATGTACACTGGTATTTTTATACACAAAGTTTTTCCAGGGTTTCATGTAAAAAAAAAAATCTCTGTCCACATGAAAACACACAAGCAAACTTTAAAACCACATTGTGTGTGACTCATCGCTAGGTCCACACAGAATCTGCGCGTGCAGATTTTTAGCCGATCATTGAGTATGTATTTACTTGTGTAAATGTGTGTAAATTTATATTTATTCATTTATTATATTTATTGAAATTAATTTCACTAATATTATTATGATATAATTATAGTAACGTTAAAATGTACGATTTATGTACAATGCAGTTTGTAAAGGAATATTTTCTGTGTTTTAGTAGAGATATTATATGAGAGACTTGGTTTGTTTACCAAATAAAGTGGATCTATTTGGATTTAAACATTAAATAAAAGTTATAAAGCAATTATTTTTATTACATATATGAAGTTTTTAGTTATGATACTCCTAAAATCATTCCGCATAAATCTGCAGATTTTTTACAAAATTCTCTGCAGAAATGGCAAAAAGATTCTGCCTGGCCCTACTCATCGCTAAAGAAAGGCTTAATTTAACTCCACAACAAATATATCAAATCATCATTGTGAAAGTTCTTACTGTAGTAAGGTAGATCTGCTTCATTCTTGTCTGTCACTGAGCTGTTTGTCTACGGGAAGGCTATGGCTCTGACACGCACGTGGGAACGGTGGGTGGGGAGAACCAGCTCAGCAGTAAAGGAACAGGCAACAAAAACAGCTACAATGTTAAAACGGCTCACATTTCCCACATTTAAAAAGGTCTAATAAATAATCTGATGGGTGTTTTGAGCTGAAACTTTACAGACACATTCTGGAGGCACAAAAGTCTTATATTAAAGGGAACATAGGTTACCCTTTTTGTCATATTTAATATAAGTCTGTTGTGTCCCCAGAATGTGTCTGTAAAGTTTCAGCTCAAAACACCCATCAGATTATTTATTAGAGCTGTCTGAAGTGTCTATATTATAGCTGGAAAAAAGTTTTTGCTGTTTTTTTTTTATGTACTGGCCCTTTAAGTCTAGTCCTCCCCGCCCACCGTTACCACGTGCCTGTCAGCAATCGCCACCCTTGGCTGCCTCAGGAAGCAGATCCCACCTAACGTGTGTGAGAAATACTACAGTAAGAACTTCAACAATCAGTATTTGATGCATTTTTTTGTGGAGTTGCAACAATGAGTCACACACAATGTCATTACAAAGTTCACACACACACACAGCAAGGACACAAACACATAGCGCACACACATACACACACGCACACAAACGTAGCGCAGACATACACACACACACACACAAAGAGAGAGAGAGAGAGAGAGAGACCGCGCGTTAAGCTTTGCACTCTTTTTGCATGCATATGTGACATGATACTGGTAATCTACACTGCTGTATGGATATCTCTTATATTAATGTACAAAATAAACCTGATTTAACGTCCACAAACCGGGATTGAAGCTTCCTTTATAATTGTTCTGACACGCGGCTGTGCTGATTAAGTGAATCTGAAGTGAATCGCTGTAATTCATTACACACATGCTCTGTTTTAAAACATTTTAAACTTGTGAAACTCACTCTTGATCACGTTTGATGATGATTGATGATCCTAGCAAACTGAACAGACCTTTTATTCCCGGCTGCTTTGCGCTCGTCCGGTCTTGATTATATGATTATACATGTGACTACCGGACATGCTAATGCGCGCAGCTATCAATCAATATTGGTGGGCGGGGGGACCGCACTCCTACGTAAAGTTGCGGTCGGTCTGAAAACCGCTCCAATTGGTCCACCGTTTTTATGTTGTTAAATTTAAAAAAAAAAGGACTGGGTGTGTTTATATCACCCCAATATTACAGTTTATACACTATACTTACACACATTTCTGTCCAAACAGTTCGAAAAGTAGATTTTTCACCATAGGTGCCCTTTAAATCTTGAAAAATGGTCCACGTTGGTGCCCTTTAAAACATGCATGAAAATACTCACAACACATGCAAATGCAGAAATGAGTAGCAAATAGGACGGACAACAACGAAAATGTGTTGGGGACCCCAAAAACTTTATAGATTGTTTATTAGATTTTATGCAGATGCACTCTCACTGCAGAACCATCCCAATCGACATAATAAATTCTTTACAAATTTTATTCGTATCGCAATATATATCGCAAAAAACAACCATTTGATTTAATTAATTAAAATTTTCCAATATCATGCCGCCCTAATAGAGAATGTTTTTACTCAGGAAATATTTTAAGAGAAATGGCAATAAAATACAAATAAATATAAGATACCTATGGTATTAAACCCTAACACTATGAAAGTCAATGGCTACCGGTTTCTGAAATCCTTAAATATATTATCTTGTGTTAACAGAAATTAGGGGTGGGCGATATGACCTAAAATTAATATCACGGTATTTTTCATCTTTTGAACGGTGACGATATAATATCATGGTATTACTTTCAATAGCAAAATAATATACATCTCAAGGAAGAACGGACAAAAGAAAGTCTCACTTCTATCACTCTTTAAAAGCCACCAGCGCAATACTGCTCTTTGTTATGAGCCGTAGTTTCAGTGTAAACTTAGTAAAGGTGAGTTTCTTTGGCGATGATGTGTACAGTGTTAGATTTTACACTTAGCGGACATTTGCGCTGAACACGCGGTGAATGCAACGCATCGAGATTCGGGCACCTTCTCCGAAAACACTCGATTGATCTCAGCTGGTGGATCAACATTTACCTCATGTTATGATCGCTGTCATCTGCGCCATTATTATTATTATAACTTTAGGTGAGGTTTGCAAACCTGTGCACTTTTCACTCTTCAGCCGTTTGCATTTCCTGCAGTAACAAAAGCTCCCTGTCATTTGACAGCGGGAAGCGTTGAGTGACTGACAGCTATGAACCAAAACAGCAGCAGGGTAGAACGATTCAGCAAGTTTTTAAAGAAAATCAAATCAGATTGCACTACAACCATTATATTCAGACACACAAATGCTCCCAAATATATTATGAGGGCGCATGGATTAAATTTCGGGCGCTCATGCGACCAAAATGGTTGCAATTTCGAGCCCTGTAGTATAAGGACATGTATTCAGACCACAACTGAACGTTTGAAGAAAATTGAATGCCTTATTATTTACAATTAGCTATTATTGATGTAAATGCAGCCGTTCAAGGCGCATAATTGATTTATTACAGTATTGACTGTATTAGAAAATCCATGTCGTGGCGCAATGTCACACCGGTGATGACTATGACACCGGTGTACCGCCCACCCCTAACAGAAATATAATCTCATAAAGCTTTGGAACCGCTTGTATTTTTGGGCGAATTATCCCTTTAATCGACCCTTTGGCTCATGATTATCTGTGACTAAATGCTTTGCTGCTATCTTTTCATTAGATGACAAATAATGATAAAATCCTCAGCTCTTCTGCTCTTTGTCCTTTCTAGTGTTTACATCTCAAACCATCTGTCCGATTGAATTGGCACCTCTGCTAGGGTTAAGCATTAATGTTTCAGAGTCTGTTCATTATTAATAAAGGCTCGTCATGGGGAGTGAGCGCCAAGTCTCAAGGCCTGAAGGTGGCAAATAGTTGTTATAACAATAGGGATGTTTATTGCTCACACTCTGGCTAATTGGCATGGTGGAAACATGCGCTGAATTCATCAGCACAGTTTAAATGAACTCAGTCAGGCAGGTTTGGATGGGATTAATTGCTTCAGTGTTGTTTGTGTCGTTGGATTGGCAGAACAACAGCATGTCATGTTTGTTGCCCTACAAGAGATCTCTTGAAGTGATTTATCTAGAATAGCTGGGAATGTAGGCAGTTGTTCACGTTGTTAAAAAGTGCAACAAATATGTTATGTTGATTTATTAGCCGTGACGCTTACTAGTATCTTTCTGATGTCTGAAACTCTGAAACTCCCGCTGCAGTCTGAAAACTGCTCTATTCTTCAGCCTCATGGTGGGTTTGTTTGTGTCCACATCTCAATTCTCAATCTCTGCAGGAGCTTCAATTCATTTTGGAGCATTTTAGGGCTACTTATTGTCTTGTTTGTAGCATCGAAAATGTCTTAAATCAAGCAGCGTTTTCTAGACAAGTAAAAATAATTGTCTTGTTTTCAGAAAAACAAGTTGAAATTCAGAATCAGAAAGGGCTTTATTGCCAAGTATGTTCACACATATGAGGAATTTGTTTTGGTGACAGAGCTTCTACAGTGCAACAGGATAACAGAGACAGGACAAAAAACAGATCATAAAAAGAAACTGTTTCTGTGTCAGGCTGTTCTGGTTCGCAGTGCTCTGTAGCGTCGACCAGAAGGTAACAGTTCAAAGAGGCAGTGTGCTGGGTGTGAGGGGTCCAGAGTGATTTTGGCTGCCCTTCTGCTCGCTCTGGATAAGTACAGTTCTTGGGGAGTAGGGAGGGTTGTACTAATGATTCGCTCAGCTGTACGAACTATTCGACGTAGTCTTTGGAGGTCGTATTTAATAGCTGAGCTAAACCAGACAGTTATTGATATGCAGATGACTGATTCAATGATGGAGGTGTGGAACTGTTTCAGCAGCTCCTTTGAAGGGTTGAACTTCCTCAGCTGATGAAGAAAGTACAGCCTCTGTTGAGCTTTTTTGACAATGGAGTCAATGTGAGTGTCCCACTTCAGGTCCTGAGAGATGGTGGTGCCCAGGAACCTGAATGACTCCACTGCTGCCACAATGCTGTTCATGATGCTCAGTGGGGGGAGAGCAGGGGGGTTTCTCCTGAAGTCCACTATCATCTCCACTGTTTTGAGTGTGTTGAGCTCCAGGTTGTTGTGACTGCACTAGACAGCCAACTCCTTAACCTCCTGTCTGTAAGCAGACTCGTCACCGTCCTGAATGAGGCTGATAAGTGTGGTGTCGTCCACAAACTTCAGGAGTTTGACAGAGGAGTCTTTTGATGTGCAGTCATTCGTGTACAGGAAGAAGAGCAGTGGGGAGAGGACACACCCCTGGGGGGCGCCAGTGCTGATTGTGCGGGTACTGCATGAGAATTTTCCCAGCTTCACCAGCTGTTCCTTCACAGGAAGCTGTTGAGCCACTGACAGACAGAGGTGGGTTAATTTGGGCAGAAGTTTTGGGATGATAGTGTTAAAAGCGGAGTTGAAGTCAACAAACAAAAATTAAGTTGGTTTTTGCTTTAAACAAGCAAAATAATCTATTTTTTTCTGAAAGAAAGACCATTTTTACTTATGGAACTTTAATAAAAAAATTAATTTGAGTTTTTGTGATATTTGGACTTTTAAAAAAAATTATATATAACATATTTTAATAAGTTAATCAGGTTTCAACTTAATTTAAGTTATGCTAACTTTAACTTAATATTTTTAGTCTGAATGATGAAAGTTGAGACGACTAGAAATTAATTTGCTTCAACTAAACTAAAATTTAAGGCAGCAAGAATTTATTTACAGTGCAGTTTTATTAGATTTTATACTAAACGGGATTATAAATGCTTTCTTGAACCAGTATGAATAAGTTAATACTAGTGCTGTCAAAATTAGCATGTTAATGCACACAATTAATTTGAAATATTTAACGCGTAAGAAAAAATTACGCAAATAATGCAGTTTTTAATTTTTTAATTAATTTTTTTTCTGTTGTTACCGACGTGTGTTTAACGTGCAAAGAAGCATGGATAAGACCAAGGAAGTGCTTTTAGAAGGAAAATTTCAGTATAAAACAGTTAATGTCGCATCACCGGGCTATCCAGCGTTTCCTCCAGAGTTTCATGCAATTTCGGGTGTTTCATTTTTAATCTTTCGTCTGAGCTCCAGCCATCAACAGGTGCTTTGAGCACAAAACCCCAGAGAGCAGTGCACGTCAGACAGTTTATCAAGGATGTACTGCTGGATCACGTCTCACTATAGTTGTTAAAGGTGATATTTATTTAATCTTGTCTCTATCTAATGAATCTATCAGGTACAGTGCCACAGCATCAGTACACTGCTTCAATCTTTCGCTTTCACGCTTGTACTTAGTCATTTTAGTGAAAACCACAGATACCGTTGGTTGGTTCCTGTTGGTTGTGCACCTTTTTTTACCAACCAAGTTAGTCGACGCCATTATAACGACACAGATCACTCTGCCTATTCATGCCTGCAGAAAAAGTGATTGACAGGTGGGAATTTGTGTGTAACTTATCTTCATTTGTGATTTGGTAATGGGTAAAACAGAGACCATGCGGGTCAGTTGAAAAGGTAGGCTACAAATAATTAATTTGTTATGACTTGATTATTCATAAATAATTAATTCACCGCTGCCCATGACGAAGATACCATTGTCTAACGATACATTGGTCGACATCATCCAACCCTACTCTGTGCTGTTCACACTCGTCAATGCTACCAAACCGACCAATCACAGAGCTTGTGCTATGCGTTGTCGTGACGTGTAGTTACTTTTTTTTGAGAGGTCAGCGTTGGCATCAGTCATGACGAGGGGTTTGCAACCGACACTGGCTTGCATGGTTCGGGACCTGTGGAGCTGTGCATCGATGGATTTGCTCTTAAGTGTTTGAACTCTCAGCAGTGAATATTAAACCACACTGAACTGAACTAAATTGAACTTCAACTCTGAAAACTGGACAGACACTGTTTCAATTTACTATAATCTGTGAAGCTGCTTTAACACACTCTACATTGTAAAAGCGCTATAGAAATACTGTAAAGATGAATTGAATTGAAGGCTGCACCAGATCATACGCTGTGCTCGATGCAGAAGTGTAAACAGAATGGGGTCTTGTGACCCCACACATGCGGTAGGAAAAGTAATTGAAAACATTGACCTGGAAAAATTTGATCGATTGTAGGTTCTGAATGTCGATTTCAATTAGTTTAATTGCCCAGCCCTACTCTTTCTTGTAAGGTGATTTTCCTTTTCCTATAATTTTTTAATTTTAATGTATTGTTAATTTAATTATTTAAAGCACTTTAAGTTAAACTAAATGAAAATCAGAACTTTTTCTTTTCCTAGATATTTTTTATTTAACAGATAAGGTTGATTTTAATATTTTTTTTGAAATGTTATTAGGAGGACATGTTATAGTTGTTGTGAATTCTTCTCATTGCTTGAGTAAATTTCACTTGTTTTCTCTTGTTCAGTTGAAAAATATCATTAGGCATTTAAGCCTGACTACCTCTTTTCGACATTCTTCCTTCTCTATTGTTTGAGGTAATAAATATAATTGCCCCTTTTATTTTTTGCTGGTTATTAGTAGTATTGTGTTTCATGGCACAGTACTTTCCAATTTTAAGCTTGCTGTTATCGATTGATTCACCGTTTTTTTTACCAAATATTAGACCCATTTCTAAATTACCATTCATAAACTCCTTCCTAGGCTGATTTCACACCTAGATGCTTGTTTTGGAACCTGGCGTGTTTGCCCCATTGGTTTGGTTCGTTTAGAATATGTTAATCCAGCAATCACGGTCTAATCCATGCCAAAATGATCACTCCAAGATTGCCCGAATGAGGTGGTCTTGGCTCGATTGAAACGGACTCTAGAGCTTATAGATTGTAGTGAGAGAGCAATACGATTCAACGGACTAACATATCACAGTGTATTATGGTTATGTAATAGCCATATGCATGGCTATGTGAAGAGAGAATTATGAGTTGGGCGGGATGTCATCATTACTACCGGTTCAAAGCTATGAAGATCAGCTGCTCTGTTTATAAGCTGACATCCGAGCGATCCGCTGATGAATCGACTGATCTTCACTGCTTTGAAATGCTCCAGTGTCCCTGTATGTGTCGTTACACTCAGTAAACTTTGTGAGTTCAGTGAACTGATGACCTTAACGGCCAATCAGTCATGTCTGTTGAGCGTGTGAACACAATGGCAAACCAGAACGTGCTCAAATGTTAGCAGGAAGTGGACGTTTTTAAAATTTCAGTACCGTCAGGTACCGAATTCCAGTATCATGACATCACTAAGCCTAATTATGTACAGTATATTGTCTTTGGGGTTGATACTTAGGCAGTATAATGTAAATTATTATTCGTGCGTTGATGAATATGTTTGACGACTGTACATCATTCACTTCTCTTTCTAAATGTTTGACTAAAGGGATGGTTGTCAAATAATTTCCTACAATTAAATGAGGATATGTGGAGGTTTAATATATTCGGGAATCGACTCCCTGATAACGATCTGATTGAGATTTATGATTTCTTGTCAAACAAGCATGGCTTTGCGAAGAACTTTTCAGTTATTTTTGAGACAAATATGCATTTTAATCAAGTAAACAGTGTCTCTTGCAGTGTCTCAAGCATATCTCTTACATTTGAGGAGGCTATCTAAATTAAAAACCTTTCAACCAAGGATCTGGAGGTTGTTATACGTGCTTTCACTTCCACAAGATTGGATTATTGCAGTGCTTTACATGTATGGTTTTCCGTATTCTGTATGTTCAGAATGTGCCTCCAAGACCTACAACTAATACCAGGAAATGTGATTTATATAACACATCATGGTTTGGATCACACTACAGTTACTGAGTCACGGATCAGACTGTTTTTCAGATCAGCATAAAAGGGAGGAGACCAATATCATTTGCTTTATCCTTTACAACAACATTAATGCTACATAATGCTACAATAACTTGGAACCGGTCATTTTAATAAAAATATAAATCAAGAAAAACCAGTTGAATTCAAATATTTAATATTTAATAATAATTTTAGTCTCATTTTTAATTAATGATTCAATCGGCCACACACACAACTTTTACAAAAAATGTTTAATCGCTAGATGCATCATTTTTAAAGAACTAAATATCGCCACCTATCGGTTAAACAATGTAATTGCTGCAACATTCAACTGCGTCTGGTAGAGGTCTGCACGGGACAGATTTATTTTTAGTCCCGCTCCCGCCAGGTTTTTATTCCGCACCCGACCGCTCCCACCGTATATTCAGTCTTTGTTCACCCGCTGCGCTCTTAGAGTAATTTTCTACCCGACCCGACTGTTCCCGCTACATTTAGATCTAGTTTCCAAAATCTCACGTTTAAATTGGGTTCTACCAAAAGAGAGAGATAACAGATAAAATGTGGCGCGGCACATCTGGTGTGTGACCCTCTTGACTGCTAAATAATGAAACTTTGAGGTATTATCACATCGCACAAAGGGTAATAATTTTTTTTTTCCATTTGCGTCTATAGCCCCTTTTACACATACAGACCTTTCCGGAAAATAACCGCCAATTTTCCAGAAAGGTCTGTATATGTGAACAGGCCCTTTTTGAAAATACCGGTAAATTCATTCCGGCAATTTTCCAGAAAGAGAAGTTGTAACATTACCGGTAATTTGCCAGAATGCTGCGATGTGTAAATGCAGAAGGATTATTGCCGGAAAGAGTGCATTCACATCTAAAACGTGCTAACATGAGACGTCTACTTTAGCCAATCAGAACATTCAGACACATTCACATCCGAGCTGTTTATGAAAATAAATACCTTTTGAATATTTTTCCAGACACATTTAGCTGCTAGAGGTTAGTCGTTTCTATCTTCCTTCTGAATGCCATCTGTGGAAAGAAATTATCATAATATTCTGATGATAAACCACTGTTTGTTTACCTTCAAGCTCTTCTTCATTTGCTTGACGCGTCTGCAGGAGTGCTCCGGTGAGCGCCAGCACACACACATATTATGTACATCTCGACATGGGAAAGTGTTCCTCCAAATGTCTTCATCAAAGTTGTTCACAATACTTATCCATCCACAGAGTTTGTAACATATTCAAATGTGTAAATGTTTAGCTGCGGTTCGCGCATCTGCCTTTGGATGTCTCTGAGACAAAGCAGCAACAAAGCAGAGTGAAATCATCAACAAAAACCTGACCACTTCTATGTTTATGGATACGCAGCCGTTAAGACGTCATTTCGGGTTAAAGATGTCAGAATTAAACAGTATTTTGGAATGGATGTGTGAATGGTCTTTTCCGAAAAAATTCCAGAACGTTCTTGCCTGTGTGATCAACACTTTGTTAAATTTACTGGTAAAGTCGTTCCGGTAATTAGCAGTATCACTGTATGAAAGGGGCTAATGATGCATGAAAAAGACTCCCATACATAAGACTTGCCTGATGTGGGTTTCCAAACAGTAAACTGACCGTTTTCTAATGCAAGCTGAATGTCCTTCAAGGATAGTGCATCTTCACTTTGCTCTGCCATGATAAAGCCCACTCTGAGGACCGTTAAGCAGATGATGCGCGCTCAGACTGTGCGGAATAAAAAGTGTATTTATTTATACATAGATTTATAGTATGTTTTGCATGGGTGTTTGAATTGTAATCCTGATCTTTTAATTTTTAATTGTGCAGCTTTACACTGGATGCATTAATACAGGATAAATAAGCAGTAACAGAAAACATCTTTAAGAACCCAAGAAAGCATTTTAGGTGCCGACACAACTATTTTTATCAGTATTCTATTTGACAGGAAATCCGAAATGCTATCACACATGCGATTTGAGTGGTGCAGGACGCAGTCTCTCTGTGACTGTTATGAACGTTGGATTAATCCACAAGTTAAAAAAAATAATAATAAAAACTTTAACCTGTGGCTGGTAATGTTGGTGTACAAAGCATTGCACAATCAGTCTCCTGAGTATGTAATGGGTGTGCTCTTATCAATCTCAATGTTGGCTGCATATTTCTCAGAATTTGCTTTCAACTTTCATGGACTCTTTCAAGGTGGATTGGAGACCGCGCCTTTTTAGTAGTGGCTCCTTGCCTTTTGAATGGCTTGCTGGTATTTATAAAGGCTTTATCAAAAGTTTTAAAAACTTCATTTATGTCTGTTTAATGGGAGTGAGTTTGTTGTAATATTTATGTCATGCCGTGTTGGCCTGCATGTTGCATACTGTAAAAAGTGATTAGTTGACTTTAAGAAAGTGAGAAAACACATTGCCATATGATTAAGTAAATGAATGTGCTTGATTATAAAAACAGGCTACAAAGTTACAATGGGTTTACTAACAATTTATTATTAAATACAGTGCATCCGGAAAGTATTGATAGCGCTTCACTTTTTCCACTTTTTTTTTTTTTTTTATGTTACAGCCTGATTCCAAAATGGATTAAATTAATTTATTTCCTCAGTTCTACACACAATACCCCATAATAACAATGTGAAAAAAGATTTATTGAAATTTTTGCAAATTTATTAAAAATAAAAAAGCTGAATAATCACATGTACATCAGTATTCTCAGCCTTTGCCATGAAGCTCTAAATTGAGCTCAGGTACATTCTGTTTCCACTGATCATTCTTGAGATGTTTCAGCAGCTTCATTGGAGTTCACCTGTGGTCAATTCAGTTGATTGGTCATGATTTGAAAAGGCATACACCTGTCTATATAAGGTCCCAGGGTTGACAGTGCATGTCAAAGCACAAACCAAGCATGAAGTCAAAGGAATTGTCTGTAGACCTCCAAGACGGGATTATCTCAAGGCACAAGGCTGGGGAAGGTTGCAGAAACATTTCTGCTGCTCTGAAAGTTCCAATGAGCACAGCGGCCTCCGTCATCCGTAAGTGGAAGATGTTTGGAACCACCAGGACTCTTCCTAGAGCTGGCCGGCCATCTAAGCTGAGTGATCGGGGGAGAAGGGCCTTAGTCAGGAAGGGGATCAATAACTCGATGGTCACTTTGTCTGAGCTCCAGCGTTCTTCTGTGGAGAGAGGAGAACCTTACAGAAGAACAACCATCTGTGCAGCAATCCACCAATCAGCCCTGAATGGTAGAGTGGCCAGACGGAAGACACTCCCTGCCTGGACTTTGCCAAAAGACATCTGAAGGACTCTCAGACCATAAGAAACTAAACTCTCTGGTCTGAGGAGACTAAAATTGCACTCTTTGGAGTGAATGCCAGGCGTTACGTTTGGAGAAAACCAAGCACGGCTCATCACCAGGCTAATACCATCCCTACAGTGAAGCATGGTGGTGGCAGCATCATGATGTGGGGATGTTTTTTTAGTAGCAGGAACTGGAAGACAAGTCAGGACAGAGGGAAAGATGAATGCAGCAATGTACAGAGACATCCTGAATGAAAACCTGCTTCAGAGTGCTCTTGACCTCAGACTGGGGCGACGGTTCATCTTCCAGCAGGACAATGACCCAAAGCACACCGCCAAAATATCAATGGAGTGGCTTCACAACAACTCTGTGAATCTCCTTGAGTGACCCAGCCAGAGCCCAGACCTAAATCCTATTGAACATCTCTGGAGAGATCTGAAAATGGCTGTACACCATCGCTTCCCATCCAACCTGATAGAGCTTGAGAGGTACTGCAAAGAGGAATGGGCAAAAATTCCCAAAGACAGGTGTGCCAAGCTTGTGGCATCCTATTCAAAAAGACTTGAGACTGTAATTGCTTCCAAAGGAGCATCAACAAAGTATTGAGCAAAGGCTGTAAATACTGATGTACATACATAGATTTTTTTTAAAAAATTTATTATTTTTTTTTTTTGTATAAATTTGCAGCAATTTCAAAAACTCTTTCTTTCACATTGTCATTATGGGGTATTGTGTGTAGAATGTTGAGGAAATAAATGAATATAATCCATTTTGGAATAAGGCCGTAAGAGGCCTTAAAATAATGTGGATAAAGTAAAGCGCTGTGAATACTTTCCTGATGCACTGTATATAATTAAAGGGCGTACTCGCACAATGTACACTTTCCTTGAACCGGGCCCAAGCACACTTGTCCCCCCTCCTATCTCCCCGGATGGCCCGCACTCACATTACATTCGGGCCTTCGATGATGCGCTGTTCAGTAAGCGCTCTCGCTCAGCACGGTGGAGATTTCTTTAGTTACATTGTTTTAGCCGTTTGATATGCAGTGATGCGCAGTCAAATATTTCGCCGAACAGATCAGCCACTTTTGACGCTCATAAACAATCACAAAGTCATCATGCTGCAGGTATTAAGAGGTTTACTGAAGGTGCAGCTGTCGTGCAGTGAGGGGTTTGCGTCTTTAATAATGTACAGTTTGCGTTCATTGAACAGTAAGAATGATTAATAAATCCATATGAAACAATTGCAAAAAAGTCACGTCTCGTCTTCAGTTTTGGGCTCAGGTGCGCTTTGCACTCACACTGCCAGCGTACCGCACCAAAGCCCAAGTGAACCGCGCTCTGGCACACCTCTTCCAACCGCGCCAGGGCCGGCCAAGTGAACTGTGCCTGAGCCCAATTCAGAGCACTCACACTTCTCAAATGATCCGGGAAACGGGCCTGGGTACGGTTTGGATAGCATGGTGTGCGCCCTAAGTCAATTAGTCGATTTTAAAGCAGCAGATTTACAAATGTTTTTAAAGTAGCTAATTGCTTTAAGTGTTTGCCCTTTTGTAGAATTTTAATTATTTCTGTGCAATACTGTCGTTCATAGTAATGGTTTTTTGAAAGTGCTTTATAAATAAATTGAGTTGAGAGGTTATTAATTGTTGAGTTCAACTTTCTATGTAAAATTCTTCTTGAAGGTTTAATATTTGGTTAACATTAATAACCCTGACATAGGGAACTCACCCCCAGTTCACTCTCATTAGTTTGATCGACTGGTTAGTGTTCAGACAGAAGGGGATCTAGTCTGACCAGTGGGATAACAGACACTCAACACTCTATATTTATTACTACATGTATCTGTGTGCACCAGTGATTTCCAATAACACCAGAGAGAGCGATGTTCATTTCCCAAATTGATTCCAATTTGTCTTTGTGGGTTTTGACAACAGATCTTTAGAACCGCATGCATTTAATCAGACTCAGAACTGGAGTGTAAGCAGTGCATTTATTTGAATGAAGGACAGAGAAAGTGATTTTACCTCACTTGCCGTATATTGACTTCATTTGGTGTTTCCATCCTAGTTTTTGAGTATATCTATAATTAAATAGTTAGCTTCACTTGGTTGCGTGTTTTCTGCATCGTTGGACCTAATCCAGCACATCATGATTTTCCATACAGCTTTGTTTTCATGCAATGCAAATTTTGGGATTTTTTTTTTCAAGTGGATTGAAACCTCTTGGCTCCATGTTTCTGTCCTCCTGAATGTTTGTGAGGGGGTTGTTTTGGGGGTTTTAAACTAAATGTTTATCTCCAAATGTAAAGCAAATGTTGATCAGATGTTCATTCTAATCAGCTCACTGTAAGAGGGACTTATTAATCATTAATTATTAGATTGAGCTTAATCTTATCATCATTTAAAAACAACCTGCTCTATTGATGTTCTTAGTAGACGCCCAGGATTTTATCATTCGCTTGCATGATGTATCAGTACCTTGATTTTTATTTATTTATTTTTTACTTTCATTCATCCCTTCCTTTGTTCCTTCCTACATTTTTTTTGTTCGTTCCCTCCTTCCTGCCTTCCTTCCCTTCTTTCTTCCTTTTTCCTTTCTTTCTTTGTTCTTTCCTTCCTTTGTTCCTTCCTTGCTTTGTTCCTTCCTTTCTTCCTTTGTTCCTTTCCTTCTTTTGTTCCTTCCTTTCTTCCTTTGTTCCTTTCTTTCTTTGTTCTTTCCTCCTTTTGTTCCTTCCTTTGTTTCTTCGATCGTTCCTTAATTTTTCTTCCTCCTTTCGACCTTTTGTTCCTTCATTCCTTCCTTTGTTCCTAACTTCATTCCCTCATTCTTTTCTTCATTCCTTCCATAATTAGTTCCTTCTTTAATCTGTTACTACTTTCGTTTCTTGTTCCGTCACTCGTTTGTACCTTTGTTCCTTCGTTTATTATTTTCTTCCTTTGTTCCTTCGTTCATTCCTTTGTTTGTTCCTTTCTTCCCTTGTTCCTTTCCTTTGTTCCTTTCGTTGTTCCTACCCTGCTTCTTCGTTCCTTCCTTTGTTTAATTCTTAGTTCAATTGTTTCTTCATTTCTTTGTTCGATCCTTCATTCCTTCCTTCATTCCTTCCTTAGTTTCTTCCTTAACCCGTTACTTCGTTCCTTTCTTCCTTTGTTCCTTCATTCATTTCTTCATTTTTGTCTTAGTTTGTTCCTTCCTTTGTTAGTTTGTTACCTACTTCATTTCTTCCTTTGTTCCTTTCTTCGTTTGTCTGTTCCTTCCTTCATTTGTTCCATGGTTCCGTCATTTGTTCCTTCCTTTGTTAGTTTGTTCCTTCCCTCGTTTGTTTTTTGTTCCTTCCTTCGTTTGTTCCTTCCTTCCTTTGTTTGTATGTTCCTTCCTTCCTTTGTTTGTATGTTCCTTCCTTCCTTCGTTTGTTCTTTCGTTTGTTCCTCCTTCCTTCGTTCATTTGTTCCTTTCCTTGCTTCCTTTGTTCCTTCATTCTTTCCTTAATTCCTTCCTTCATACTTTCATACTTCTTTTTTCTTCATTCCTTCCTTCATTCCTTTCTTAATTATTTCATTATTTAATTAATTCCTTCCTTGTTCCTTTATTCTTTCCTTAGTTTGTTCCATCATTTGTTCCTTCCTTCATTCCTTCGTTAATTTTTTAATTTCTTTATTTTTTCCTTCCTTCCTTCCTTCCTTTCTTCCTTCCCTCCCTTCTTCCTTTTATTCCTTTTATTCCCTTAATTTCTTCATTACTTCCATTCATTCCTTTGTTCTTTGTTTAATTCGTTCCTTCATCAGCACAATTTTTTAACATTAATAATCAAGGAATATTGTTTTGATTAAAATATTACAACAATACAGAATGGAGAAATTGTGATTTGCACAACAGAGAAGAATATTAATTTATTTTTTAAAATTATAAGTATATTTTTGATAGTAATATTTCAATGTTCAGTTATACTTTTTTTCTACGTAAATGTGACGTTGGTTAGCAGAAGAGACTCTGACATTGGGGAAAAAAAGAGAGAATCTTACTGACCAAACATGTGAACCGTATTGTGTATAAACTATATTTTTATGCATTTGCAAACCCCTATTTTACAAAAAGTACAATTACTGTGTAGTTTTGGTCTTCATAATGGTTTTTGATCGTGACGTTAATAATCCTAACTGATAAAGGATTCGTGTTCTGGGAGTCAGTCCAGGTCTCTGACTGAGATGCTGCTGGTTTTTCAGTCTGTTGATTTGTGTCCAGGATCAATATGAGTCAGAGACGCAGCCGTTACAAGCACTTTTACTGGCCCAGTAATCAGAGGAGCGTAACACATGGCTGCTGCTCCTTTGCATTTCTTGCCCGTTTACCCCTCAGATTTACATGCCAGATGTTTGTTTAGCATGTTCCATCTGCCAAGCCAGAAATTTGACTGACTGATCCAACATCTAAGACTCTGTGTGATGGGAAAAAAAATATGTCTGCTTATTTGTTTAGTGCTGCACTAATCATGGTTTTTCATGCCTTATTCTGATCACCAAAATTAAGCCAATAGGAAATGACCTGATTCCCGAACATATTGTGCAATTTATTTATTTATTTATTTATTTTTTTTTTACATTTAAATTACTTTAAAAGAGCTTAAATTAGCAAAGCAGCTGAGCTGGTATTTGATATGCATCAAATAGAAACAATAATAATATATAGCGCACTATTCTGAGCTTCGGAATGCCTGTGTTTAAATTTCTGTCGTGTTTCATCTGGTGCTAACAGCCAAACTGCCCATCACTGCAAATCTCATCATGTAGCTTGTTAGGACACAGGGTTATAATGTAACCTGCTCACCTAATGTTTACGTTCGTAATATTTTATTATTTGCTAACTGTGTTGGAGTAGCTACAGTACACGCAACAGTGTTACGTAATTAAAGTAATTTTAACAGTAATTCGTTACTGAGAAAAATGTAATCAAATTACAGTTACTTATGGAAATGTTAAAGATTACAGATGGGGTTGCATCTAAAAATACTCTTTAAAAATCCTGAATATGTTAATCTGTTGCTTTGCCTGTTTTTGATATGCATGATGCCTTCTGCTAAGGCTATTTTTAAAAGCGGTGCTATTTTGATGCTCTCAATTTGTGACGCACCACATCTACTCCTCTTTGCCACTGAAAAGCATGAGGAAGCAGGTATGTAACCTAGCCTTTCTTTGTTTTTTGTCATCATCGTGAGTGTACTGAAATAAGAACAGACTCTTTAATTTTCAGTGATTATATTATGACTCGCAAAGTTATCGATTTGTGAAATTCACGGCACCAAAATCTCCTCTGGCCAAATGTTTTATTACATTTACAGTGTTGGGCCGTAGCTTAACTATAACTACATCGTTGTTCCAACAAACATTCGCAAACTCCGTCGCAAACTTCTATGATTGCAACTACATCCCTGGAGCTGTAGTTAGAAACATAGATCCTGGCTGTGTTCTATTTCCAGTTATCCCCCCTATGCCCTATCCGTTTAGAACATTCTGACATTTAAACTTGAAATGATTTTAAAAAAAAGCATTAAGGTCGTCTCTCTTAGGTGTAATTTGCTTTCAAACTATTTTTACAGTTCAGTTTTAGCGATCTTAATGTTTACATTTGTGCTCCCTTAACAATGCACTTTGAAAACATTGATGTCATTTGGACACAGCCATGGCTCATGGCGAAAGCGGAATTTGTTACGTCTCCAAAGCTTGTGAAAACAAACATAGCAAACGTTAATGCTTTTAATTTATAGTAGGTTATTTATTAAGTATCTGTACTGTATATGACCGTATGAGGGCCTGCTGGTTAGAACATTTCTCCAGTGGTTTACATGTGTTAAAATGTAAAATTAGACTTTAAAATAATAAAATAAACAATATCCTACTTAATAATAATAATAATAATAATAATAATAATAATAATAATAATAATAATCATCATCATCATCAATATTATTATTAAAGTAATATTAAAGTAATAAGATTTTATTTTCATTTCCTAAAAATAAATATATTAAATTTCTTTTGTAATAAATAGCCTCACTAATTTATATGATTTATATATGAGATTGGAATATGTGTTAGTTTTTGTAAATGATTTTATGTTTTAGAATAGAATATGTAATGCTCTCAATAATATTTTTGAGGAACTGAGAATTGAGGAACAGCTTTTCCCCCAGAGCTGTCTTCCTTTTGAACTCTGCCTCTCACTGACTCTTTTGCCCCCCCAATACACCCCCCACACTCTAACTTATATTCCTCACAATCACTGCACTATTTAACATTTGCACATTTAAAGTTTGCACATATTCATTGCACTGATTCACTTATTTGAACTGTACATACCCACTGCACATGGACATTTGTAATTGTTTATCTATCTGCCACTCCTGATTATTAATAGCATCCTGTACATATATTCATTTATTGTAAATCTGTTCATAGCTAATACAACCTGTATATAATGTTGATAGTTCATCCATCTGTAAATATCACCATAGTTTTTCTATAACTGCACTTTATAACTTTTACCTGTATCCTGCACTTGCTGCTATTGCACTGCTGGTTAGACCGAAACTGCATTTCGTTGCCTTGTACTTGTACATGTGTAATGACAAAGTTGAATCTAATCTAAAAAAAATCGAATCTAATATTTGTAAAGGAAACACAGCCCCTATATGTGGCATTTACATATATTTCAATTAATATGATAAATGAGTGCATGTTTTTAACAAAACTAATATTAGATTTCATTAGTTCATGTAAAACAATATAATTTGCAGAAAGAAATGATGGGGTTCTTCTCTAAGTGATGTTTCGTAAACAATATTCGGTAGAAGCACACGCAGAAGTTTTAGTTTCAAATACGTAATTGACAATTCCGTTATCCAATCAGTTCTTGACCAAACCCCTATATATACCAAAGCTGTCTTACCTGCAGCATCTTACGACTTTAGCACCCCAACACCTCACCTCTTAAGCATTACATTCCTGGGGGGAGCATTCTGGGGCCGGGCTAGATACTTCGCTCGAATCTCAACTCCTCTCTGTTTCCTGATAAGGGGAATAACTCGAGTTGGGGTGTCTCCCCGAGCTCAGAGCCCTCTCCCCGAGCTCTGAGCCCTCTCCCCGGACAGCACGCCAAATGTGCCTTTATTCTTAAACGATTGCAAGTGTGAACTCGTGAAAGAAGTTGTTACTCCACCCAGTTTAGAGCATCATTATTGGCATTTTACGTTATAACTAACATGGTTCAAACAATGGGTCTGGACCAGAGAAACTACGGGTTTGGGAAACATCATCACTACCGTGTTCTTTTCCCAAACAATGCATCGTACTGTGATAGTTCAGCCGCAAGTTACGTCGTTGTTTGGGAAACACACCCCCTGGTCGGTGACGTCGCCAACCAATTAGCCTAACACAAGAAATTTGCTTGATTGAAAGATGACTGAGGTAGAGGAGGTCTCTACATATATAGTTTACTGTAGTAAAGGCTGAAGTATACTATGGTAATTACTATTAGTTCAACTTTTTTAGTATAATACGAATTTGTTTTTATCATGTAATATTTTTATGTATATCCATTTGGCCACGAAATAGCCGTAAGTTGCTGATGTGGCAACAAATGTGTAATAAATAAATAAATACTATTAGTTCATGATAATTAATAAATTACACTACATAATGTAGCATTATTAGTAACTAAGAGTTGTAAATAAAAATACAATATAATGCTCATTCCTAGCAACTTCCTGAACAAAATGTAGCACATATATATGTCTATATTAGCATTTAGTTGTTACAATATAGTTTCCTAGCGAAAGGACAGTGTTTTTAGGACAACATAACATACCTTCACCAAGACTGGACACGACTCCGGTTTGATGTCTCTGCTGGGTCCTAAAGACGAGAATTGCTGCGGAATATCTCAAATACGTGTATTTTTCCTCCAATACAACTGTAGAGATGAACACGGAGGTAGAGAAAGCGTTTTTATCCGCATGTAGATCGGCTATAAAGCGCGCACGCTTGTATCAATAATTAAGAGTCCAGGGGAAGCTGATATTAAAAAAAAAAACCATGACGCGGAGAGGCAATTTGATTAAAAAAAATAATAATGTTACTGCATTAGAGCTTACATAAACGTTATAACGCAAGAACAACATTACCTACACATATTAATACAGCGGTTCTATGTCAGTTCAATCAGTTGGCTGTTGAAATTCAAAAATTGTAACCCAACTGGTTGAGTTATTAAATAAATAACCCAATAAAAGGTTTAAAATAACCCCACAAAGCACCAAATATTTTTAACTCAACCATTGGGTTAAATAAAAAACCCAACGTTTTTTAGAGTGAAAATATTTCTCTTTAATATAAATTACTATAGTATTTTAAATGTGTAACACCTACTTTTATTGGATTTTTTTTTGAATTATTTGCTGTTGTATTCTATAAGTTTGGCAATTCTATATGTTTGGCACATTCTATATGTTTGGCACAGCATATTATTTACAGTAAATAATTGAACTGAACAATTCTGTCTTATGTTTCATTGACAGTTTTATTGATCACTGAGATCTGATTGACTAGGATTTAATTGACTTCAATTTAAAAATGAAAATTGCAAAAAAAATAGCTTAATGTATTTTTTTAATTGCAAATGCCACAACCCCCACCCCCCACCCCCTGTACACAACTAAATAAAATTTAGATTTTTTTTAACGAGAGGTTTAGAAACTCTAGCAGTAAACAGAGCTACTGTTAGGTCACACCTGCTTGGTATAAATGCTTGAAAATTATTTTGTTGAAAATATCCATTAATGTAATCAGTTACTTTACTTTTAAAGTAATAGAAAAGGTACACTACTTATTACATTTTTAAATAGGGTAATTTGTAATCTGTAATCTATTACATTTCCAAAGTAACCTCCCCAACACTGTTAGCTAATTAATAACTTCATGTGGAACTCTGAAACTGCATCTCATTTCGGAGTCTGCTACTGTCCATCGTTGGTCGCATTTCAGTCACGGACACGCACTTTGAGAGCCTTCGTGACTGAATGAATGCAATACATGATTTTTCCGTCAAGGCAACTCGGGGTGCTGAAATTGTGCAGGTTAAAAGAACCAAAACAAAGACAGCTGCTCCAGCATGGAACGCACATTTTCAAAGCAGAATATCTGACTTCAGCAGTGTTTTTTAGATAAACAAGAATGTTCACTGAGCATGTTTCTTAAACATCTACAAACATATATTATGGTATTTTTATGCTTTAGAAGAGTCAAAAGCACAACCAATCGCATGCAATGGACTTGCTAAAATGTTTAAGTCAACTTACATTTTAAAGTGTGCCAGTTTTTACAGAATAAAGGAACACATCCTGCTCAGTTTTTCCACTTTTTCTTAATTGTTTTATTTTTATTTTGTAAATGTGATGCAGCAACATATTTGCTGCTTTTTTGTGCGCATTTCTCTTGCATGCAATGCATTAATGCCAGTCTTAACCTCTATTTTAAAGCATGCTGGCTCAGGTAGGAAACATCCGACACACCCTGCAGTTCCCTGAAGGTTTATTGTCCCGTGTCTTTCTGCCAGGCGACTCCATTATGGCTCTCCCCTCAGGCAGACACGTGTTTCTCAGTGCTTGGAGACGAGTGTGCCCTTGAGAGTGTGCTCTTTTTAAAGCTGTAGCAGAGATATGCACTAACTTGGGATTCCCGGCTGGGCTGCAGTGATCGGCCAATGACAGTTGTGAGATGCAATCTTGAGGCTTTTCATTTTAAAGATAGTAATTGAAAAAGTTTCACTGAAGATTTTTTTTTCCCTTTTTTTTTTTTTTTTTTTTTTTTTTTTTTTGTGCCACGTTCAAAGATAAAAATAGCAGATATGTTGTTATTATTATTAAATCATAAGGAGATAAATTATTTGGTTTATAGTAATAATAATAATGCATTTTATTTAACATTTTTGGCAAATATAATAATTAGCTTTTTTCCCTCTTTATTATGTGCCACATTCAAAGATAAAAATAGCTGATATTATTATTATTATTATTATTATTATTATTATTATTATTATTATTAATGATAATAATAATAATAATAGTAATAACAACAACAACATCTGCTATTTGTTATCTTTAAATGTGGCACATAATAAAGGGGAAATCTAATTATTATATTTACCAAATAATGTTAAATAAAATGAATTATTATTATTATTATTATTAATTCATTTTATTTAACATTATTTGGTAAATATAATAATTAGTTTTTTTATTTATTTATTTATTTTTTTTATTCAGTTATTTATTTTTTATTTATTTGTTGTTTTCTCAAAGCTTGACAAAATCAAGACAAGGTCATATTTCACATTAAAATCTATTTTCTTGGATAAATTTTGGTTTGGCTCCTTATCCCCACCACATCCATATTATTGTCTTTTATTCTATTTATAGATGAATAAAATCATTATTCCTCACTGTCAAAGAAAAATTAACAGAGGAAAATTATAGCGGCACTTTCATATATGCACATTTTAAATGAAAAATATCAATTTACAATTAAACTGAAAGAATTATTGTATTTTAAAGTAAGTAAAGTGATGCGTTAATGATATATTGATTATTATATAATTAAAATCTAATGCAAAACAAACAAACAAACAAACAAACAAACAAACAAAAAAACAGTCATATCACTCTCACTGACAACCTGACATTTAAAAATGCAGAATTAAAGGTAGTATTTTTGTAGTGTGAATAAATGAATTGACTTAAAAAGAATAAACAATAAAAATAATGAGAAATGCAACAAACAATATGATCAGACAAAGAAAATGTTCAATTCACTTGCAAAATTGACAGTGTAAAAACTAACCACATATATTTTTAAAAACTGTAAACTTTAATTTTTTTCATTTTCAGCTCTGGGCATGTTTACTTGATAGTCAGCGTTAATAACAGCTAATTGCTTTAAAAGCAATAGATATACTTATTTTGTAAGTAAAGCCTAATAATAATAATTTCCTAGCGTTGAGTTGTGGCCTGGAAGGGCATCCACTGCGTAAAACGTGCTGGATAAGTTGGTGGTTCATTCCGCTCTGGCGACCCCTGATTAATAAAGGGACTAAGCCGAAAAGAAAATGAATAAATTAATATTAATACATTTCATTTGTAATGCACTTTTCTAAAACCCAAAGTGCTACATCAACAGAGAAATCAAACATCCAATTAACTACAAGCATACATAGAAAAAAATCTAAAATATAAACACATCAGATTAATCAAGAATCTAAAAATGCAGTCTTAAAAAGATGAGTTTTTAACATCATCTTAAAACTAGCAAGTGTAAAAGCATTTCTTTCAGAATAAAGGAGAGCATTCCATAACTCGGGTGCAGCAACAGAGAAGGCTCTCTCCCCCATTGAGTTTAATCTACAGGGTGGCTGTTGAAGAGTGAGAGTATCAGCTGACCGCAGGGAACGAGAAGGTGTGTACTTCCACTGAGCCAATATCACACATATAATCTCTTTAAAAGACTTTACTTCAGAAAATTGGGTAAATCCATTGCTTTTAAAGTAAACTAATAACTTAGATTTTTTTAAAAATACATATCTTTTTAAGCAAAATCAACTATCTGCATTAAAATAAATGGATTTACTTAATTTTTTTGAAGTCAAGTCAACTAATCGCTTATATTTTGTATAAATCGATAGCTTTTAAAGCAAAGTTGACCAATTTTATTGCTGTTTTAGTTGCTGAAGCGCTGCATGCCCTCGAGTGTGTTATGTGGTTTATCGTCATGCAAAGCTTTAACTGTGGTAAGGAAATGTTTGGGATTCCTGAAAAAACAAAAAAAAACAAAACCTCTAATGCTTCAGGCTAAAACAACACGGACAACCCCACCTGACATACTTTTACAGCAGATTAGCATTGAACAATAGACTCTTGGTGCTGTTCTACAGGTTCAAACAAACAAAACCAGCTTTCAGTAGAAAAGACTTCATTTATTTCTTAGAAAGCAGACCTGCCCAGCAATAACTGCAAACATTTACGGTCTACCGTCTAGAAAACGTGATACAGCAAAATCCTGTTTAACATTCAGTCTGTGTCTCGTAGTCTGCAGATGCGGTCATGATGACTTTGCTGCTTGTAATTATTGGCTGTCAGGAGCATTTCTCTTTAATGCCAGCAATTTATTGCGGTCTGATGTTGCTAAAAGGCTTTGGGAAAGTGGCATGAAAATGGTTATGAAATCATGTTTAAATGTGCGCAGTAAGGCCAAGTACAGTAGATTATCATGCAGAAGATGCACAGTCTATAACATTAAAAGCAAATATGTAAGAAGTGTAAAACTGTGAGTTCTTAGATTTTAAAATAAATGGCAGATTGATTATTATATGCAAACGAAATCATAACACTGACTGAAAATCTGAAATTTAAAAATACATTAAAGACATTTTTTGTGGTGTGAATTCAAGAGTTCACACTTAGCTGATGATTAATTATAAGCTTGTTTGGCATGCTGTCCCGGGAGAGAGCCCTGAGCTCATAAGATCCTCGAGCCCGGGGCTCCCTCCCGTTGCAAGGCAAGAAGGGAGTTTGAGCTCAGGTAGATCTCGAGAACTCCCCCGCTGTAATAACCAATGAACAGCCAGTGATTGCTCTTGAGAGATAACCATTTACTAGGAGCATGTCTATAGTGCCGGTTTGGATTAGTCAATTAACTTATGTTGCATGTTTTTTGGACGGTGGGAGGAAACTGGGAAACCCGGGGGAAACCCACGTGAGCACGGGGAGAAAATGCAAACTCCGCACAGAAATGCCAGCTGGTTTGGTAAAGCCTAGAACCAGAGACATTCTTGCTGTGAGGCAACAGTGCTAAGCACTGGGCCACCGTGTCACCCATCTAGGAAGAAGGAGGAGTAGGGGTGGAAGGGGGGATTCTTCAAAACGAAGATAGCGGTGGTACGTAACCCAGGGTATTTGTAGTAGCTTAGGAGTCGTCTGATTGGTGCATTGAGAATTGGATAATGCGGATCCAGCCGCTAGCAATCATAAGCACGTGATCCTCTCGAAATTAGTTTATAACTAAACTTCACTAAATTAATTGACGTACAATAAAAAAATGACATTGTTATGAAATCGTGCATTCAAATGTGCGCTGTAGCATTGCAACAAGGCCAATTACAGTAGATTATCATACAAAAAAAAATTATACTATAATCATAGTTCATAAACTATAATGCATGTTTAAATGTCAGGTTTTCAGTTATAGTGATGGTTATTTTATTTTTTTTGCATAAGGTTTTAATTTGATCAATCTGTCATTGATGCATCACTTTATTTATTTTAAAATCAAATAACTCTTACAATTCTATACTTCTTACACCTTTGCTTTTAATATCCTAGACTCTGTGGATCTTTTGCATGTTAATCTACTGTACGTGGCCTTGTTGCAGTGCTACTGTGCACATTTAAATGCATGATTTCAGAACTATGTCATTTTTTTTTATTGTACATCAATTAGGCATGGGCTGGTAAAAGATTCTGACGGTATGATAACCTTGGATAAAAATATCACGGTTTCATGGTATCACGGTATTGTTTACTGCTCTAAAAATATTGTTTTTAAATGTCTCTGGGCCTGTAAAAGATTCTGACAGTATATAAAAATAAATTTTTGGATAAAAATATCATGGTTTCACGGTATTGTTTACTGCTCTACAAAAATATTGTTTTTAAATGTCTAGGTGAAAACTAAAACTTTTTTCTCCCTTGAACACAATATATTTTATTTTGAGAAGCATTTAAAATATTCTGAAACCATAAACATGTCAGGCTAAATGAATCATTGACTTCTGCTGTATTCATTTGTTTCAAAAACTGACTTTTTTACAATTTAAAACAGCATCTTTGGGACATCTTTTCTGCTGGAGATACTGTTGTTCAAAAAAAAGCGTAAATAAAAAATATCTTACACACACTTAGGAACGGTATAGCAGACAAGTTTGGTGGTTTTAAAACCTTGACTTTTCCAAACCGCGGTATACCTTGAAAACGGTTATCGTCCCATGCCCACAACACAAAAAATAGCTTTAATGTATTTTTAAGTCGTGATATTAGAGAGCATTGGATTGGTCAAGATTTGATAAGAAACTAAAGTATGATGTGACCTGAAAAAATTGTTGATCCATTAGGCCGAAGTGCCAAACTGCAAGCTTTGAATGTCCATGTCAGGTTTATATCATCTAAACGCGAATTTTGTCACTGTTTTGGAGCACACTAGCTTATAGATATTCTAAAAACTAATAGACTGAAACCACCATCTCAAAATATTTATTTTAATATTACGGGCCTTTAAAATCTAGTCAGCTATGTGCTTTAAAAACAACAGGTTTACCCCATACCTGCCAACACTCTTGTTTTTCCTGGGAGTCTCCCAAATTTCAGACCAATCTCCCGCAACCATCCCGTTTTGTTATTTCTCCCAGAAAACTCCTGTAATTTCACGACCCTACCACGTATTTCTTTTTGGTACACTCTGTAAACACCCCTGGGTTGCCAACTTTGGTACAGTACCCGATCACAGCGGCCGCCCAAATCCCAATGCATCCTATCCCGGTTCTCAACAGAGACCTCATCCCCGGTCTCCCGGATTTTCAAAGACAAATGTTGGCAGGTTTACCCACCATTTTAAAGTAAATGCAACTATTCACTTTTTACATTGTAGATATTCTCCTTATTTTATTCTTATGGAACAGGCAGAAATACATTTATTGCTGATGTTTGACAGAATTTTGAATGTGTAATTTACATTATATATTACTTGAGTTGCAACAGTATGTTTTTAGACAAAAAGCAAAACAACAACAAGCCGCTGTTGTCATCTTTGTTCAAAGTTGTGAAGTTTAAGTCTCCTAAACTAGATTTAATGGTTAATGAATGATGTTTCTTCCTCTGTTATTCTTTCTAACTTATATAAACAGCCATCATGACTGGTGTGAAGGATAAAAATGTTGCTTGTGAGCTCCTGTAGCTTTCAGTTTTCAGATCTATTTCAAGCTGGTTATGCAAGAACCAAGAAAAGATCTGGCAAGACCAAAACCCAAAAACAGATGCAGTTTGTTCGACTAAACTTGTCAATGCTGATTTCATTGGCTTGCGTTTTTTTCCTATAATGTTTAGTATCTTGATTTATTACTTGGCTCTCTGGGATACTCTATTCTGATTAGTCAGTCGATACATTCCAAGGAATTTTATATTCCCAGATAACAACCGCTGAATGACACAGACTCATCCAAGAACTGGGAATCACCTTTAGCATCAGTGAATACATTCACATTCTACATTGACGTACATTTTTACGCGCTTGTCTGTCATGCTGCTGTTTTTGACTGTCTTGTACTGTTTGGCGCCATCTTATGACTGAATAATGCACAGGTCAGTGCATACTCCATCAGCTGTTTTCGTTTCTGTCAGCTTTGGGTTTGACTCTTTGGCGCCATCTTGTGTCTGCATAATGCACAGGTTAGTGTATGCTCCATCAGCTGTTCTTGTTTCTGTCAGCTTTGGGTTTGACCCTTTGGCGCCATCTTGTGTCTGAATAATGCACAGATTAGTGTATACTCCATCAGCTGTTCTTGTTTCTGTCAGCTTTGGGTTTGACCCTTTGGCGCCATCTTGTGTCTGAATATTGCACAGGTTAGTGTATACTCCATCAGTTGTTCTTGTTTCTGTCAGCTTTGTGTTTTTGACTGTTTGGCGCCATCTTGTGTCTGAATAATGTGCAGGTTAGTGTATACTCCATCAGCTGTTCTCACTTCTGTCAGCTTTGCGTTTATTTAAAGAATTAATAAACTTATGGCTCAGAACAATGTTTTGTGGCTAATTGTTATAGGGATGCACCAAGACCACTTTTTTTACAAACCGATACGAGTATGAGTATTTTAATTTGTGTACTCGCCGATACCGAGTACAGATACTTCATATATTTGGTCTCAATAAAGTTTTTTTTTTTTTTTTTTGCATGTAGCAAGGATAAAAACACAAATCTTTTAACAGAAGGCTGTTCCAAGCCAAAAATGTATACACATTTTTGATAACCCTGCAAATCCAGACCTTATCTATTAATGATTAAGCATGGACATTTAAAGGACTAGTTATCCTTGCGCTTGCATGCGTCCACGACTTCACACATTACACAAAGTGTGTGCAGTGTAGGCTAAGTTATGGAGTCACTCTCTTGGCATTGGGGATGCCTAAAACACTGTTATGCGCTGGTCAGGTAACCAAAATGTCGGCTACTTGATGTTTAACTATGGGTAGGTAGATAAGATCAATAGCCATAAATACGCAACGCATAGGCCTACTCCTATTTTCAAAATCACGCAACCATCATCTCACAATGTTTAACAATAAATAATCTTATTTTTTTAATAAAACAAAAGTGATTTAGCACTGACAAGTCAACTGCAGAGAAACGAGCAACCATCGCGGCAACCGCAGTGATCACTTTTTCCAAAGTTAAGCTCTTTTTGCACTTGATTACTATGCGTTTAATGTTAAAAAAATCAATAATGACGAGGCCTACAAGAGTGTATCGTGTGTGTGTGTGTGTGTGTGTGTGTGTGTGTGTGTGTGTGTGTGTGTGCGTGTGTCTTTTATCACTGAAGCCGCTCTCTTCCAAAACCTAAAGTTTCTTAGTCTGTCTGGCAATATTTAGGCTTTTAATCGAATGAAAAGTTAATTTAGATGAGCCAGTATTAAAATATAGCAGTAAAGTAACTGTGACGTGCAGCCACACATCGAATCTGAGGTCTGATCTCATCTCTCTCTCTCTCGCTGTCATCAAATCACTTTTATTGTCACATCATCAGCAGCACATGTGCTGTGATGAGTGAAAAGCTTAGATCCAGACATCGATACGTAGACGCCACTCAAGACAAGTCGCAAAACATAAGGCTGGTACCAGCTGACAGTTAGAGTAGCTGAAGCCTTTGCGAAATCTGTCAAAATACAGCACTGAAATTAACAGGCATAAATGTCTTTGAGCCAAAAAGTCTATCTGTAGGATATCTGTAAAAACGCAATCAGAGACAATGTTATGTAGAAGTTGTGTCGCCTAATAATATATTAATTCCAATAAAATGAAAATTAAAATAAACAATTCATTGCATGTTTCGTTTGATAAGATATACAAAAATGAAAAAAAATCAAAGGGTGGCAAGTTTGTATTAATGTGTTTTAATATTAATAAAAATAAGCTCAGCCTATTTAAGCTTAACGGTTATACGCCGCCAATAAGCAAGCCATTCAAAAATTATTATTTTACTGTGTACTGGGTTATAATGTATATTTTACAATAAAAACCATAGGCGGAGTGTGTGCAAGGCTGGGAAAGGCTTAGCCTCCCCCTGGCCAGAGACCAAGTAGATAGCAGCAAAAAAAAAAAATGCATTGGAAACATGTAACAGGTGTAAGGCGTATGATGAATGTATTTTAATGTTGACGATTAACGCAACACTTTAGCTATTGTAAGTTTGTCAATCAAATTTCAAGTCCCCCTCCGCACAAAAATGGAACTGTCCTACCCCGCACGTTGCACTGATGAGCGCTGTTTATTACTGGAGTTCGCAGCTGCTCTGAAAACCAAACCAAAAGTGCCGGCCAGCGGACTATTCTGATTTGCTGGTCAAGGACATCAGTAATAAAACAACAAATAAGTATTACGAGAGCTGGTATAATAAAGTATTATTCTGGTTTAATTTGTTTTCAGCATTAAATTTGTAGTTTGATTGTAACGTAGTCAGGCCTATAGTGTAGTAATCTTGTTTAGGCAATCGTTTGGAGTTTTATAGTTTAAAGGTCAAATATTTATTGCTGAATTACAACTTCGGTTTTCAATTGGCCTCGTGAAAAAGAGAATGATTTCATATTCTCGGGGTCGGCGCGTCCAGAGGTGACCTAGGCAGCCGCCTAGGGTGGCAGAATAGTGAGGGCTGCGTCCGCAATGATGAATTTTCAGCTTTATTAGATCTGTCTTCAGAGTCACACGATCCTTCAGAAATTGCTCTTATTAAGAGTAATAAAGTTATTACTGGTAATAGTAATAAAAGCAACAAGTAGTAATAATTTAATTTGAAACTGCATACAGTAAGTAATAAATAAATATTTAATAAATAATTATTCAACAATTTTTTTTATATTTAATAAATGCCGTCTGATGAACGGAATGATTTTAATTAGATTTTTAAATAAAAGTAATAATAACAATAAATAAACTGACCCCAAACTTTTGACCGGTAGTGTAGATCAGTGGGTTAGTTTAATAAAGTAATTTAATAAGCGTGTTAAATATAATAGATGTTTGTTGATATGCGGTGCTTTTGTTAAAACCTCTTCTTGGTCGGTCGCAAGTCTTTTTAAATGCATTAAAGGACAGCGCATATATTAGCCTTACCCTGGAGTTTGTTCACCCTGCGCCTATGATAAAAACTAAATGTATCATGTCTCGCTGTCATTTAAAACATGCAATTCATAACACACCAGAGCTGTAGGCCTATAGTCTATGCACTGTGTAAACTTACAGGGCGGTGTTGGTTACCGCGCACCACGTTATTGAACTCCAATATCTCTGAGGGAGATTGTTACCCGATAACCTATATTAACTTGAGAGATTTAAAAAATAAAAAGTATATTAAAAAAGGAACAACACACAAATCAGCAACAAATAAAACTGGTCCCGTGGAGTTCAGCACCTGTCATCTTGCAGCACATGTCAACTGCCGCCGGTGAGAGAGAGAAAGAGAGAGCGCGTGTGCAGAGCTCAAAGCCGGCATATAACCAAAAGCAAGATTAAATCGTTATAAATATCCCATTAACAATACTTATCGAAATATTTATACGTTTACATGAAATGTTTATTGAGATTGTGTGATCTGTATAGGCTGTCTAATCTTTAAAGAAGCTATAAACTGACTCTCATGCGGTGACGGCAGGGATGTTCAGCTCTGACGAGAAGCTTTTATTAAAATTAAAAGATATTATTATTATGAATATTTATTATTATTATTATTATTATTTAAAATTTCTTTCATTTTTTTTTTTTATTTATAATTTATAAATAAAATGAGTGCTAGCTTGTTTAGCTGTGATCTTTATGTAAGGATCATATTTCATATTCAGTTTATTCTTCAGTAGCCTAAATATTTGTTAATAATGTGTTTTATAAAAGGATAGTTTATAAGGACTGAGCTATTAAATAAATAATACATTAGGCTAATTAATACATTAAGACATTGACATTAGGTAGGACAACAAATCACATCCTTGTAGTGAATTACTGTTGAGTGGTGTCAGTGCGTGGTATTGGCCTTTCATGTCCGATACGAGTACGAGTATTTTAACTAAGTATCGACCCGATACTTTGTATCAGTATCGGTTCATCCCTAAATTGTTATGTTTTGTGGCTAGTAGCTATATTCAGTGGGATAAAGTACATCTAGGATGATTGTTTTGTCAGAATTAACCCTTCAGTCTTATACAACAGTGCACCTGTTTGCGTCAGACTCCCAATAAACATCTCAGGGCTTTATTCTCAGATAACAACCTCCAGGGTGTACTTTATCCTTTACTCAACATGCTGTCGGCAAAGCAAGTGCCTGTCACAATTACTACTTTTTAATGTGATTTTTTTTTTTTTTTTTTTTTTTTTTTTTTAATTTAATTAATTTAATTAATTAATTAATTTATTTATTTATTTATTTTTATTTATTTTTTTTTCTCCCCCCAAAAAAAACAACGATAATAGACAATATTATTGTCATGTCAGCACTCAAGATTACGTTTTTGCACTGGTGGGCCTAACCTTTTTTTTTTTCTTAGGTGCACCCAAATTTTCCACCGCATCACATTTATCATCACAGTTTTACTCACTTTTTTTTAAAACAACTGTTTTTTTTTTTTTTATTTAACACAATTTTTTTTTTAACTATCTATAGACAATACAGTCCTAATTAGTTTGTTTTATTTATCTGTCTTTTCTGTTGTTTATGCTGTTTATTTCTAGGATCTGAGTGCAACTGAAATGCATTTCTCTGAATGGCCCATGGATTTTCTCCCATTGTGCAACTTAATTACCATAAACTATGCTTTGTGAACACACCTAGAGTAAAAACACAGGGTGTTCAGTTCTTTAGTGTGAATCTGAGCCAAAAACAAGTCTTTCTTGATCTGTTCTTGTTCAGCCTGTGTGACGGTTGATCCTCTGCTCAACCAGGAGTTCTGGGATTGTAGTATTTTGTTAAACCTGGAAGGAGTAGACTCCTGGGCTGTCATGCATGGGGTCTAAATTCCTAAAAGGGGTGTTTGTTTGCTGTTTGGTGGATAAATGTAATTCAGAAAATGCATGATTTGTATTGCTTTAATTGAAATGTATTATTTCTTGTGCAAAAGACAAGGAAAACTTTATTTCATGAGCACAATTATATGCCAATCGTACTTGATCAAAAGTGTTTTACAATAAAGAAAAGACAAAAAGACTAAAATAAAATGAAAATACAAGGGGAAAAATATCTATATAATAAAATAGAAGAGTTTGATGCACTATATAGTTTAATCATGACAGAAATGCATGGCATATATGCATTTTCTTTTATTCAGAACTACTTTACAACAAACTTCACAATGTTAAACACAACTCTTATATTTTTATTGACAATTGATAAAAATACAGTTGTTTATTGTACTTATAATTTACTACTACTGATTCAAATGTTGTATTGTATTGCTGAAACCAACATCATCAAGTAAACATTGTTTTACTATAAATAAACCCCCCAACCCCAAATTGTAATTTATTTATTTATTTATTTATATACACGCACATATTTTAATTGAATTAAATCACATTTTATTGCAGCTACTTGGTTAAGTATTTATCATTCTCATGTAGTTCAACATACTAAAATTAAGTTTAGTAATTATTTTTTTTAACTAATGTTGAACTTTTATTTCAGAATAGTTATTTTTAAATCAACTGATGGAATCTAATTGATAATTCATGGTAATTAATGAAAAAGTAATAATAATAAGCCAAAATGAAGTGAGTTTTTCCTTAAAACAGGCAAAAAATTTGCTAATGGGATAAGTAGAATAGTCTTATTTCAAAGTGAAAACAAAATTATTTTGCTTGCCCCATTGCCAGATTATTCTGCTTGTTTTAAACGGCACATAGGTTACCCCTTTTTCCAGATTTAAGATAAGTCTTTTGTGTCCCCTGAATGTGTCTGTAAAGTTTCAGCTCAAAACACCCATCAGAGTATTTGTTATAGCTGTCTGAAGTGTCTGTATTATAGCCGGTAAAACTTGGTCGCTGTTTTTTTTGCACTGGGCCTTTAAGGCTAGTCCTCCCCGCCCACCGTTCCCACGTGCCTGTCAGCAACATGCCTCAATCGCCGCCCGCGGCTGCCCCAGGAAGCAGATCTCGTTTGTGAGAAATACTACAGTAAGAACTTTAACAATCAGTATTTGATGCGTTTTTTGTGAGTTGCAACCATGAGTCACACACGAAGTCGTAACAGAGTTCACGCACACACACATCGAGGACACACACACACACACACATAGCGCAGACACACACCAATAGCACAGACACACGCACACACACACACACATGCGTTTAGCTTCGCACTCTGTTTGCACGCATATGTTACAGGCTACAGCTTAATCCTCACTGCTGTATGGATATCTCTTATATTAATGTACAAAATAAACCTGTTTTAACGTCCACAAACCGGGATTGAAGCGTCTTCCTTTTATAATTGTTCTGACATGCGGCTGTGCTGATGAAGTAAAGCTAAATCGCTGTAATTCATTACACACATGCACTGTTGCTTTGCGCACATGCACCCGGTTGCTTTGCGCACGTATGGTCTTGTTGATATGAATATACACGTGACTACCGGGACATGTTAATGCGCACAGCTGTCAATCAATATTGGTGGGCGGGGGGACCGCACTCCTACATAAAGTTGCGGTCGATCTGAAAACCCCTCCAATTGCTCCACCGTTTTTATGTTGTTACATTTGAAAAAAAAGGACTGGGTGAGTTTATATCACCCCAGTATGACTGTCTATACACTACATCTACACATATGTCTGTCCAAACAGCTTGAAAAGTAGATTTTTTCACCATAGGTGCACTTTAAGGAAAACCTAACTTAATTTTGGCTCATTATATCTGAAAGTAAGACCATATTTTTTTTGTCTGTCTAGAAAATGCTTGTTAATATCTAGATATTTGGACTAGAAACAAGACGACAACTTTTTAAATTAATTTATTATTTTTGCAGTGAAGAAGTACCATTAACTCCAAGGTTGTATGTATTAAGACTATTTTTGGTGCAAGAAAACCTCGAGTCACCTCAAAGGCTCTGCAGGGAAAAAGACAAAATTGCTGAAATATAATTGCATTTGAATTAACATCCATCACTCTCCTCGTCTCTCCATCCATTAACTCTGTTCCCCTGTTATTTCAGAGTGGAAGGAGGTGGAGAAAAAAAAAGTGTTAACGTGTGAAATCAGCGAGCTCTGTAGATCACAGCTTATTTTTTTTAGATGTTGACATTCATGCTAATAATGGCTCACTGAAAAATATGATTTATTGGATTAACTCGATTTCTTTTTTTTTAAGGTAAGTGGTTGCAAACAATTAAAATGGGCTGAATTTAAACACACAGATTTAACTTTCAATAATGTTTGACTTAATGTCTTTAATTTCAGCCCATATAAATTCTTTGAAACCACTTAACCTTAAATAAATAAGAAACGGAGTACATTTTTTTTCAGTGCTGTGTTTAGGATGCAGATTTACGCCATGTCTTGTTGTTTTATGGCTCTTAACATGTGGCACCCGGGCACTAACAATGGCTTTGAATAATTCAAAGTCTTTCCAGGGGTCTGGTGTTGACCGTTTTAGGGCCTCATGACAGGCTTGGTGCCAACGTGAAGGTGAAACAACCTCATAACAACTGAGGCATTCTGCCCCACCAGTGCTGATGTACAGCCATATCACACTGCTACGAGTGTCATTGTGTTAATACAACAGTTCGACGGCATAATCGTGTGTATAAAAAAGGAAATCGAACATAGAGTCTCAAGGAACTTTCTTCTGCCGTTCATACACATCTCACAAACGTCACTTTAGAGCTAGTATTTGAATGATTCTCTAGCGCAGACATGTCAAACTCAGGCCCGCGGGCCAATTTTGGCCCGCACTACAATTATATTTGGCCCGCGAGATGATTTCAAATATGTATTACATCTGGCCCGCCGGCCCGTTATACAGCGCACGTACCGCTAAAGGTGCCTACACATTGAACGCGTCAAGCGCTGGGTGGCGTCAGCGCAGCCATTCATGTGTATGTGCGACGTCAGTGACAAAGCGCAAGTCCGTGCTGAGGCGCAGAGCGTCGCGCAAGGGTGGCGTTTGACTCCCGATTTAAAATATTTTTATTCGAGCGTCAAAACATTGTGACGACATCTACGGGCGGCCGAGAGCAGCCGGTGCTGGGAGTTCCCGATGTGGAGCAGGAAGCTAAGCTTAGCTGCTGCTAAGCGATAGAAGGGGCACTGCCGTCCGCGACACTACGTATTAAACTTTATTAAAGGGACACCACGGAGAAAACTCTGCTCTATCGCTTAGCTTAGCTTAGCAGCGGGCTTACTGCTCCGCATCGGGAACTCCGTCCGACCTAAAAATCAGCTTCTCTCCTATTGGCCGCGCCCAGATGTCGTCACGGCGTTGGCGCCAGACTCCGGAGCCCGAAAACACTCACCTCTTGTGTTGACGCTCATTAGCAAATCTGCTACGAAGCACACGCTCAAATCCAACCTTCCGAAAAATGGCCAAGCGAAAAATAGAAAACAGAAGCTTTCAAGATAGATGGGAGACAGACTACATGTTCACCATGGTAAAGGACAAACCCATCTGTCTTGTATGTGTTGCCAACGTGTCTGTGTCAAAAAAATATAACATACGACGACACTATGAAACGAGACACCATAACAAGTATAAGGATCTGAACGCAAATGAGAGACTTAAGAAGGTGGAAGAGATTAAAAAAGGTCTGATGTCACGGCAAACTATGTTCACCAAAGCAAAATTCCAAAGTGAGGCTGCAGTAAAGGCTAGCTTTATTGTGATCGCCATAGGAGATCGCCAAATCAGCCCGGCCCTTTAATGAGGGAGAGTTTGTAAAAATCTGCATGGTCAAAATTTGTGAGGTCGTTTGCCCGGAAAAAAAACAGCATTTTTGAATGGTTTGTGATGAAAAGATTTAGGTTACATTTAAAATGAATAAAGTTAAATATAAGCCTGATATTTTTTTCAGTTTTTATTTTATTATTTTCTTAAACCTGTTCTGGTTTCAGTATTTAAGCAAAAATTGTAATATATTAAGATGGTTAATACAGTAGTTTGCTGTATCTTAAAGATAATAAAAACATAAATAAATTAATAATAAAAATTTGTCTGGCTCTCGACAATGTTCTTTTTTTTAATTTTGGCCCTCTGTGAATTTGAGTTTGACACCCCTGCTCTAGCGTAATGTCTAGTGTTGACCAAACAGGTCATTTTTTCTCGTATTTTAAGATTATAAGGCTGAACAGCATATAATGTCATCAGTCTACAGAGATTTCCCAGTATTTCTCCGTTGCAATCGGGAGATAAGAATAGTTAACCCCATAAAAGCCAAAGCAAGCACTTCCAGTTTCTGTGACATTAATACAGCACTACAAAATATAAAAGAGAGAGATCGACTCAGAATGTCACTTACCTGATTTATAATAAAAATTAAATAATTGTTCAGCTGTAGTTTGAAACTTGCACTGAGAAAGTGCTGACTTTCTTACACTCTCAGAAATAAAGGTACAAGAGCTGTCACTGGGGCAGTACCTTTTCGAATAGGTACATATTTGCACCTGAAGGGTCGTAATGGTACTTTTAAGGTACATTTGGGGACTAATATGCACCTTTTAGGTACCACCGTGGACTATTTGAGTACAAATATGCATCTTTTAAAAAGGTACCGCCCCAGTGACAGCTCGCGTACCTTTATTTCTGAGAGTGTACCTAAGGACTTATTATGCAGTCTCTATCGCCTTGTGGCAGAACATCAACCGTCACTTTCTTTGGTCTGCTCAGACAGGCTAATGGCGGCCGATGCACTGAATCCGATGCTCTGAAATTATAAATATTTTAAATTAGGCACTATCCTTATAAACAAACTGCATAGTTGCAATCTAAACAACTAAAAAAAGCCTCAAAGTTAAATTATGTTGTCCAACAGCTGCAATATTAGTCAAAGAGTGTGCTCTGCTTGTCGCTGTATGTGGGCGTAGTAATACACAAGGGTGAAGAGGCTGTACTAGTGCTGTTAATGCAGAATATTGTGCAGCTATCAGCTAATTAGATTCTAGAACCAGAGAGAACTGTTTTATCTATCTATCTATCCATCCGTCTATCCTTCCGTCCGTCTGTCTGTTCATCTGTCTTTCTGTCTGTATGTCTGTCATTCTGTCTATTGTTCTGTCTATCTAACCAGCTCTCTGTCTGTCTGTCTGTCTGTCTGTCTGTTCATCTATCTATCTGTCCTTCTGTCTGTCTGTCGTTCTGTCTGCCATCCATCCATCCATCCATCCATCCATCTATCCCTTGTTCTGTTTGTCTGTCCACCCATAGGTCTGTCTATCTGTCTGTTCATCTGTCTGTCTGTCATTCTGTCTTCCATCCATCCATCCATCCAGAAAAGGGGGTCTATATGATGCAGCAGACATAAGCCCAAAATATTTATTATTTTATTTGATTATTTTTGATGAAATCCTTGAAAACTGGCATTTGAGTGATTGACTGACAATATGTTGATATATAAAGTGTAAAAAAACAAATGATTTTTAAAAGTATTTATAATAATTTAATGTTATTATATTCTGACTTTGATAGTCCAGTTAAATAGAAGTTTTATTGATCGTTTAATAATGCAGTCAAATTAAGCTTAAGTTTTTTTTGAGCATTTGTTTATTTTTATTATTTTATTTATTTATTTATTATGAACAATTCAATTTATTTCACACTGTTGTTGATTTTATTATGTTTTTATGATTTAAAAAAAAACTCTGATAGTCCAGTGATGCGAAGCCTACGTTATACATTTTAGTTAATTGTATTAATTAATCAGTTAATTGATCCAGTTAAACTAAGTAGTTTTTTTATATTAGGTTATTTTGATGTCATTTTATTTCATGTTGGTTAGTTTTAAGTGTTAAAAACAATAATGGAAAAGAATGTGCTGCTTTTATTCTGACAGTCTCAATGCAAGAGACGCTGCTTTTATTAATATAAATAAATTCCCCAAAATATCTTGCATGCATGTGTACTTGCACAAAATACAATGTTATTGCTGATTGCATATCAATAGCATAATAAATAGTGAAACTCCTAGTCTGTCAGTGGAGAAACAGGCCTCTTTCCTCCATTATGATGTAAAATGTGAAGCTGTTAATCGTTGACCCCTGGAGGAATTGAAGACCGCAGCCATTATAGGCAGATCCATTACTCTTTCAGCTGGAAGAGGTTTAATTCAGCTTGTCTCCAGAGTCTGTTTTCTGCTGACTGTCTTCATGTCATTCAGAGCTGTGCATGGGGTTATGTAGATAATTAGGATGACTTACAATTAATAATAAAGATGAAGTGAATCTCAAAATAAATGATGGACCTGTCAGTTTCCCCAAAACAACCATTTAACTCATTGTTGAGTAGTGTGATGCTTTGTGCCTTATACACATCTATATACATCTCTCTCTCTCTCTCTCTCTCTCTCTCTCTCTCTCTCTCTCTCTCTCTCTCTCTCTCTCTCTCTCTCTCTCTCTCCTCTCTCTCTCTCTCTCTCTCTCTCTCTCTCTCTCTCTCTCTCTCTCTCTCTCTCTCTCTCTCTCTCTCTCTCTCTCTCTCTCTCTCTCTCTCTCTCTCTCTCTCTCTCTCTCTCTATATATATAAATGAGATTAAATTTATTATTTTTATTTTATTAGTTTATTTTATTATTTCATAATTTATTTTTATTTAATTTTCTAGTTTTTATTTTCAAGTTTTATTTTATTTATATATATATATATATATATATAT
>NC_079450.1:4625115-4635115 GCF_903798145.1 Danio aesculapii | reverse complement strand
ACCTGGGCACCATCCTGATGTTTGCGGTGGTGGGAACGCTCTGGAACTCCTTCTTCATTGGTGGTTTACTGTACGGTGTATGCCAGCTGGAGGGCGTTCACCTGGTGCATGTGGATCTGCTGTCTTGTCTGCTGTTCGGCTCCATTATTTCAGCTGTGGATCCAGTGGCTGTTCTGGCCGTTTTTGAGGAGATCCACATCAACGAGCTGCTCCACATTCTGGTGTTCGGAGAGTCGCTACTGAACGACGCCGTCACTGTGGTGAGTACACTGAAAAAATAACTCGCAAGATTTACTTTATGCTCCGCTTTCCCCCACAGTCCAAACACATGCGCTACAGGTGAATTGAATAAACTAAATTGTAGGGCTGCAACTAACGATTGTTTTATTAATCGATTAATCTGTCAATTATTTATTTTTCGATGAATCGGATAAAAAAAAAAAGAGAGAAAAGCTTTAATTTCCAACCCTTGATTCAAAAACAGAACTACAATCTTTAGAAAGTGCACAAACACGTTGTCCTTGAACATCCCTGAGCTGTTTTAATAATAATAATAAAATAAGATAAAAAATTTTGTCCTGTTTTCAATCCAAATATCTAAAAAATCTAAAATAAAAATCTAAAATATCTTAAATCAAGATACATACTAGGTACATGAAGTGGCATAAGCAATTATGTCTTGGACAAACAAAGGGTCAAAAGAAATATATTAAAGGGCCCATAGTTTACCTCTTTTTTATGATTTAATATTATGGTTCTTCTGAGTGTGCCAGTTTAGGTTCAGTTTAGGGGTGGGCGGTACACCGGTGTCATAGTCATCACCAGTGTGACATTGCGCCACGACATGGATTTTCTAATACCGTCAATACCGTAATAAATCAATTATGCGCCTTGAACGGCTGCATTTACATCAATAATAGCTAATTGTAAATAATAAGGCATTCAATTTTCTTCAAACGTTCAGTTGTGGTCTGAATACATGTCCTTATACTACAGGGCTCGAAATTGCAACCATTTTGGTCGCATGAGCGCCCGAAATGTAATCTATGCGCCCTCATAATATATTTGGGAGCATTTGTGTGTCTGAATATAATGGTTGTAGTGCAATCTGATTTGATTTTCTCTAAACTTGCTGAATCGCTCTACCCTGCCGCTGTATTGGTTCATATTAGCTGTCAGTCACTCAACGCTTCCCGCTGTCAGATAACAGGGAGCTTTTGTTACTGCAGGAAATGCAAATGGCTAAAGAGTGAAAAGTACACAGGTTTGCAAACCTCACCTAAAGTTATAATAATAATAATGGCGCAGATGACAGCGATCATGACATGAGGTAAATGTTGATCCGCCAGCTGAGATCAATCGAGGGTTTTCGGAGAAGGTGCCCGAATCTCGATGCGTTGCATTCACCGCGTGTTCAGCGCAAATGTCCGCTAAATATTAAATCTAACACTGTACACATCATCGCCAAAGAAACTCACCTTTACTAAGTTTACACTGAAACTACAGCTCATAACAAAGAGCGGAATTGCGCTGGTGGTCATCGTGAGAATCCTGCTCTGTCTGCTCATAAATTGGTGCGGCTGACTCGCCTGCTTTATTCCACCAACACAGAGAAATGAAGATCAGCTCATAACGAGACTGAGCATTTACAATGACCCAAACCGAAACTTTTAAAGAGTGATAGAAGTGAGACTTTCTTTTGTCCGTTCTTCCTTGAGATGTATATTATTTTGCTATTGAAAGTAATTCCATGATATTATACCGTCACCGTTCAAAAGATGAAAAATACCGTGATATTAATTTTAGGTCATATCGCCCACCCCTAGTTCAGTTTAAAACACGATTCAGATTGTTTTATTATAATGTGTTAAAAAGTGTCATGTTGGGGGCGTGTCCACAGTTCGCTGATTTAGGGGTGTGTTGCTTCACATGTTAATTAGTTTCGGCTTCCCGCCAACGTAACAAGGGGGCGGGGCCATGAGCTCACCCGCTCTGTGTTTGCAACAGACAGGCAGACGGAGAAGGAGAGAGGATCACCATTCAGTCGTACATGTACAACTCTGACACAGACGAAGCAGAGAGTACAAAATCATTTGTGTCTTTGTATAGTTTTACAGCCAACTGTGTGCTAGTTTCAAGTGCCGAGCTTGTACACAGAAACTAATAACCACGCACACTGAATTAACTTTGACTGAGGCACCGGATGCGCCGCTCGAAGCTGCGACACGGCACACCAGACACTCTCTGTGGCGCACCAGAAACATGAAGTGTCCCGAATCGTCGCGCCACGCATTTTTGAATTCTAAACATAGGTTTCTGCAGCGGTCCGCGGCGCCCAGCCGTCGACTTGAGTGTACCCTGATAGAAACCGATGTTTAGAATTGTAAAACGCATGCTAGTTAAGATCACAGGGAGCTTCTGGGATCGCGAGAAATGCAAACGGCTGAAGTATAAGGTAAACTCAATGAGAAGTACACATGTTTGCAAACCTACCTAAAGACACAACCAATAATTCCGATTAGAGTGATAATGTGGAGAATATTGATCTTGTGTTGAGCCCAATGAGCCTTGCATCTAAAAATAGAGCTAGCGTGTTCCTTTAGTGATATCGCTTCGACTCACGCTGAAAATGGCGGACGTGAATCAACAAACTGAGGATATGATGACGCGCCTGTCAATCAATATTGGTGGGCGGGGGGACCGCACTCCTACGTCAGGTTGCGGTCGATCTGAAAACAGCTCCAATTGGTCCACCGTTTTTTATGTTGTTTAATTGAAAAAAAAGCACTGGGTGTGCTTATATCACCCCAATATGACGCCATATACACCATACATGCACATATGTCTGTCCAAACAGCTTGAAAAGTAGATTTTTTACCATAGGTGCCCTTTAATGCAATTCAAATATATAAAATATGAATTGATGTTTACTTTAATATATTTATATGGTTCAATTATAATTAGAATTTTTGTTTTTTTGGTCAAATAATTTTGTCGCTAAAAAGTATTGGTTTGTATTGGTACAGTTTCAAAAGTATCAATTTAGCACCGGTATCGAAATAACCCCAAATGATACCCAACTCTACCTTTGAACGAAGAATTTTCAGGAACACACTCAACCAAGAGGTAAGAAAATTTCCCAGAAAACAGCAGCCACAGCAGCAGGATAGTTGCACCCGGATGTAAGGAGATCCACAAATTAGTATTTTTTATTTTCTTACTTATTTATTTTTGTCATTATTATGAATTTTTACAACAAACAAACACATGTTTTAATATTCATAATCGCGTTCGTGGTTCACCATCATGCTTAAAAAAAAAAAAACGCTAAAATAAAAACTGCTAAATTTCGTGATCTACTACTGCGGATTTGTCAGCATTGTGGGGTTTGTTAGGGAGAAAACTTGCAAACATAAAATACAGCACTTCAGAGTCACACTGCTAGCAATCGAAGATTTCTATTAAGCTGAACGCATTCTGTACCGTACAGGAGATGCAGCACGGTGGAGATTGATTGACAAAATATCATAAATGTTTCTTAAACTAAAATATATTGTGTTCAAGTGTTGGGAAAGTTGTTGTTTTTTGTCCAGACACTTAAAAGAACGCGTGTTAGAGCAGTGAACACAATACCGTAAAACTATTGTGATAATTCTGTCTAGGGATATCATACCATCAGAATGTTACACTGGCCCATGCCTACACTGAGCTGTTTTTCCTCGACTGCTTGACCTCATGCTTTGAATGAGCTTCTCTAGTGCTCTGTGAGACAAATGACACTTAGTAGACGATCAATGGAAGAAGCCAAACGTGATTTGAGGCGTTCGCTGAAGAGCTGCTCCTCTAATCTCAGGAGTATTTGTTGTCCCGCTCTGCTCTTTTCAGCTGGGAAGCAGTAAATCAGGCTTTATTGAGTGGTTTGGAGAAGAGTGTGATGCTGCTGAGTGTTCTTGATGAAGAGTCTAATGCTACGCTTGGTAGATGAGAAGAAAAAAACTAAAGCTGCCGGATTGGGAACATTTAATATCGCCATATTCTTCACTATTTCTAATGTTTTCTAAAAAAACTAATTTAAGCATTAAGAGGATTTTTTCTGATTAGGAGAAGTCACCAAACTTCAAAATAATAAAAAAAAAATATATATATATATTTTTTTTTTTTGCTGTTGAAATGAAAAATTTTGCTGTTCATATTTTACCCACAAGTGATCAGGAGATTTAAAGATACAAATGCTATAATTCATTGTGCCCAAATACTTGTAACTCACTAAAAATACTCACATTCACAAACGCTTATTGATTGTTAAGACAACACTATACACACACACACACACACACACACACACACACACACACACACACACACACACACACACACACATACATGCATGCATATATATATACACACACACACACACACACACACACACACACACACACACACACACACACACATACACTCACTGGCCACTTTATTAGGTACATCTTACTAGTACCAGGTTGGACCCCTTTTGCCTTCAGAACTGTCTTAATCCTTCATGGCATAGATTCAACAAGGTACTGGAAATATTCCTCAGAGATTTTGCTCCATATTGACATGATAGCATCACGCTGTTGCTGCAGATTTGTCAGCTGCACATCTATGATGCCAATCTCCCGTTCCACCACATCCCAATGGTGCTCTATTGGATTGAGAACAGGTGACTGTGGAGGCCATTTGAGTACAGTGAATTCCTTGTCATGTTCAAGAAACCAGTCTGAGATGATTCGGGCTTTATTATGCTGCTGGAAGTAGCCATCAGAAGATGTGTACACTGTGGTCATAAAGGGATGGACATGGTCAGCAACAATACTCAGGTAGGCTGTGGTGTTGACACGATGCTCAATTGGTGCCAAGTGTGCCAAATAAAATATCCCCCACACCACCAGCAGCTTGAACCATTGATACAAGGCAGGATGGATCCATGCTTTCATGTAGTTAATGTCAAATTCTGACCCGACCATCCGAATGTGGCAGCAGAAATGGAGACTCATCAGACCAGGCAACGTTTCTCCAATCTTCTATTGTCCAGTTTTGGTGAGCCTGTGTGAATTGTAGCCTCAGTTTCCTGTTCTTATCTGACAGGAGTGACACACGGTGTGGTCTTCTGCTGCTGTAGCCCATCCACCTCAATTTTCCCCCCAATTTCTGTTTAACAGAAAGAAGGTTTTATTTTTATTTTTTTAATTGGAAAATATTTATAATGGAGTATAAGCCCCTTTCATGCAGTGATACCGGTTAATATACAGAAAATTTTCACACAGGCAAGGATGTTGCGGAAGTTTTCTGGAAAAGACCATTCACACATCCATTCCAAAATATCGGTAAATTCTGACATCGTTAAGCAGAAATTAGCTCTTAACGGCCGCACTTGTATTTGTAAACCTAGATGTGATCTGGCTTTTGTTGATGATTTCACTTTTGTTTAAAGCTTTAGCATACATGCAGCTGCTTTGTCCCAGAAACATCTAAAGGCAGAAGTGTGATCCGCAGCTAAATTAATACAAGCTTGACTACGTTACAAATTCTGTGGATGGATAAGTATTGTGAATAACTTTGATGAAAACATAAGGAGGAATACTTTCGCATGTCGAGATGTACATAAGTGTGTGTGCTGGCACTCACCGAAGCATGCGTCAAGCAACTGAAGCAGAGCTTGAAGGTAAACAAACTGCGGTTTATCATAAGCGTTTTATTGATGATTGTTTCCACAGTGGGCATTAAGAAGGAGCAGAGAAACATTATCTGACAAACAAGCAGCAACTAAATGTTTCTGGAAAAGTATTCAAAGGTATTTATTTTCATAAACGGCGCAGATGTGAATGTGTCTGAATGTTCTGATTGGCTAAAGCAGACGTCTCACATAAGCGTGTTCGAAACATGAACGCGCTCTTTCCAGCAATCTTCCTTCTGCGTTTTCACATCGCAGCATTCCGCTAAATTACCAGTAATGTTACACCTTCTCTTTCTGGAAAATTGCCAGAATGAATTTACTGGTATTTTCAAAAGTGTTACGTTTCACGTATGTTTTGTTTGTGTTCTGTTTTGCGTGCTCTTCTCTCTCTTTTCCGCTGTGTGTCCTGTGCTGTTTTTAGGTGTGCAACCATTGGTCAAAGGAGCTGTCAATCACCATCGACACGCCAATCAGAACCGGGTCCGCTCCGGATAAAAGCCGTGCACTTGCGCTGTTCTTGAGGAGCGCTTTGCTCACAGCCAGTCTCCTCACTTGTGTCGGCCGGCCTGCTCACTTGTGTTTATTTGCTTACGATTTGCTGTGTTCTAGTTTTCTCTTTATTAAGAGACTGCTTTATTAGATATGCTTGTGCAGCTCAGTATTATCTATTGAGACGTTGAACGATGTTTAAGAGAATTGGATTATATGAGATTTTGTTTTGCTAACGGCTAACCGTGTGTACTTTACGAGAACTCTAGTAATGTGAGCAGCTTAGGATATTTATTTGTTAGTTAGTTTAAGGAGTCGTTGCCACATGTGTAGTTATGTTTTGAGGTTATGAAGTTTAGTTAAGCTACGTGCTGAAGATTACGGTTTTGTTTCTGCATTTTTCTTTGGTTAGTCAGTTTAGTGGGTTGGGGTTTAGTTAGATCGTTTTGTTATATTTATTTCTTTGTTTTGGCAACACTCCTACTTTGTTTAATTAGATTATTTAAAATTACATTTACATTACATTTTCTGTTCATTGTTTGACATTCACGGTTTAATAAATACTTAATTTGCTTCACTTTGTTTCTTCTCCTTATTCCTCCAGCATCAGTAGACTCACTGATTGTTAAGTTTCATCCTTTTAATATCTTAACAACTTAAACACGTAACAGGGGCTAATGTGTATGAAGTGATTGGTTGAAACTATATTCATTCAACATTGATCCTAAATGTGTACAGCCTTCGTGAAAATATGAAAATAGAAAATTATTCATTTGACCTGTTTTCTAAATTTTTTACCTGTTTTCTGCTGTTAAAATGATGCCTGGGTCATTTTTGACCCACAAGTCAACTGGAGGATAAAAGCTATAAATGCAAGAATTTACATGGACTGGACTGTGTTGATCTCTTTTCCTGTTGTTGTGCAGGTTCTGTATCATCTGTTTGAGGAGTACTCCAGTGTGGGCACCATCACTATAACTGATGTGTTCCTGGGAATCGTGTGCTTTCTTGTGGTGTCGTTGGGTGGAATCGTGGTCGGCGCCATCTATGGCATCCTGGCGGCGTTTACATCACGCTTCACCTCACACACGCGCGTCATCGAGCCGCTGTTCGTCTTCGTCTACAGCTACATGGCTTATCTGTCCGCTGAGGTGTTTCATCTGTCTGGCATCATGGCGTAAGTCAACACTACAATTCAGTTTCACAGTTTGGAATAATAAGTTACGCTTGATGAGATTATATTGTCAATGTTTAATGTTTTTTTTTTTCTTTTTTACAAGTTTTTAATTTTTTTATTTATTTATTTATTTTTTTTTCTTTAATTGAAACAAGTTACATTACATAAGATAAAATTGTCAATGCCCAGTGCTTTTTTTTATTATTAAAGAGCCCATATTATGGGTTTTTGTAAATGCCCTTCCATGTAGTGTGTAACATAGCTCTAAGTGAAGTGAAATATCCAGCTAAGGCTTAAATCTGTAAGTGTACAGTGTTTAAAACTATTGATTCATCTATAAAAGAGTCGACTCATAGTGCTTCAAACGAGTCGTCTTGATAACGAGTCATTAGGTGTTTCGTGATGACGCGGCTACGAAACGCATTCGCGGAAATAGCTGAGGACGCGGGTGGTGAGGGAGGTGTCGCCGCCGCGCCGTCTCTATTCTGGACGCGCCGGCCCTGTGTGTGTGTGTGTGTGTGTGTGTGTGTGTGTGTGTGTGTGTGAAGAGCAGGTACACTGACGGGCTAGATCTCCTCGCCAGTTCTTGGACTTTTTGCTCAATAAAATAGTTAGTCGTCAGTATTTTCTAGTCCATCGTCTGTGTTTACATTCACCCACTGGCAGCCAAAATCCACTATGAAGCGTGTGTGCACTGTGACTACTTTTATATTGATGATTAGCTGCTGGGCATTTTACTCTGTCTCGCGCTGAAGCCTGTCAGTGTCGTCGACCAATCACAGCAGGCTGTCATCAGTCCAATCAGCGCAGATTAGCTTCGCGCTGAGGAGGGGTTTGGGAACAAATGAATCGCTGAACGATTCATATGGGAGTCGCTGGGATAATTAGGTAAAAATAAATGCAGATTATAAGACCATGACAGTGTTTTTTGACCTTGCATGCATATTAGACTGTTGTTGGAGACCCTTACAACCTAAATATGACCCTATTTCATGTATAATATGGGCTCTTTAAAAAATTTAAATAAGAAATATTGCGTGTGAAACTAATGGGCGGGGCTTGAGTTCCCTATCAACGTCACGCTGATGCGGCTAAAGACTCGTTACAGTGGAGATTCATTTGAAGCACTATGAGTCGACTCTTTTATAGATGAATCAATAGTTTTAAACATGGCACACTTTCAGATAATTTTCAAAAACCCATAATAGGGGCTCTTTAAGACAGTAAATGTGTGTTTTTTTATTTCCATTTAATATTTTTAATGTTTTCTGTTTTTAACATAAGTAATAGGAGCCCTTTTGCTTTGAAAAGCTTTGAAGAAGACTCTCTAAAATTGCACGAGCTTTTTTCTGCATCGTTCTGAAATATGAGATTAATAAACAGGGCCAGATGAAACAGGTCAGGGTCGGTATTTCTCACGTCTGAAAGCATCCAGTGATTTAACAGCTTGTCACTGACATTTAATCGACTGTCTGAAGTTTTCTGGATTCACTGCGTCTTCGTGGCTGTAAGTAAGTGTGTGTCAGAGCTCACTCAATACTGTGCTGCAACTGAAGACACTCAGTTATGACCTGGTGACGCATGAATAGATGAGAAAACCCATCTGACGGCAGTAAAGAGTCTCTGGATGATTGCAAAACTGTTCAAACCATCACCACAAACTATTAAAGAGGCTTATGCTATGAGGTTCTTGAATGCTTTATTCTGATTGGCTGATGCGCATTCTGAGGTGTGCTGATATTTTCAGATAAACGCAGCGCTAAAGTAGTTCCGGCAGGTTTTGAGAGCATTACAGCTCCGTATCACTATCCTGAATGATTTCTATAGACCTTTTTCTTGGCTGCTGCATGGAGGGCGCCATAGCGATCAGCGTCTTCCCGTAGAATGGTTAGAACTTCCATTTACAGTGTATACAATAGGTAATTTGCGCTCTGAAAATGGGTTTTAATAGCGTTTTAATGGATTACGGGCCGTTTTTGTCACACACAACTTAGAAGTGTGTGTGTTAAAGCCGTTATAATCTGTCAGATGTGATTCAAGCGCGAGAGAAAAACGTTCTCCTAGTTCGCGTGTCTGCCGTGCGAAATACAGTGCGTGTGTGTGTTTCCCGGGCCTGTCAGCTGTTAGTTCCGCTTCAACACACACGCATGCAATACTTTACTGCATTATAGAGCAAACCAGATTACTGGCATGAAACTTAACAGGTAACGTTATGCAAGTCATGCAATTTACAAAAATGACCAGTAAAAGTCCGTAACTGATACTCTGCCGGCTGATTTGCATGTTGATTCTAATCGCGAGCCGTTTATGTTTCATTTAGTGTGTTGTATTTATCACAGTTTGTGTTTTTCTGTCATTTCAAAATGACACTAGCCTATATTTTCGCTTTGTCACAGTTATTAAATCAGTGTGTCTGTGGGACAGTCCAAACCAGGCATGGGCAAACTCGATCCTCGAGGGCCGGTGTCCCTGCAGAGTTTTGCTCCAACACTAATCAAACACACCTGAACACCCTAATTAGTGTCTTCAAGATCACTAGAAAGCTACAAGCAGGTGTGTTTGATTAGGGTTGGTGCAAAACTATGCAGGGACACCGGCCCTCCAGGATCGAGTTTGCCCAT